>NW_028276297.1:0-25304 GCF_052056855.1 Sturnus vulgaris
TAAATCAGTGAAAAACGGGGGGAAAACTCCATGAAGAATGGGAAAAAAAAATCAGTGAGAAATGGGGGAAAAAAATCCCTGAAAAATGGGGGGAAATATCAGTGAGAAATGGGAAAAAATGGGAAAAAAAATCATTGATAAATCGGGGGAAAAATCAGTGTGAAAGGGGGGGAAAAATCGGGATCGGGGACGTGGACCGGGACTGGGATCGGGGACCGGGACGGGGAAATGGGACAGGGACCGGGATCGCGGACGGGGACCTGGGACAGGGACCGGAACCGGGATCGGGGACGGGGACTGGAGACAGGGACCGGGGACCGGGATTGGGGACTGGGGACCAGGACCGTGATCGGGTTCCGGGACGGGGAACTGGGACTGGGACCAGGATCGGGGACCGGAACCGGGGACTGGGACCGGGACCAGGACTGGGGACGGGGACTGGGGACAGTGACCGGGACTGCAATCGGCACCGCCCCCCGAACCGCTCCCGGAACCGCTCCCCGGGCTACCCCGGCACGGCGACCGGGAACGCCCCCGGCACCGCCCCCGGTGCCGCCCCCGGCACTGCCCCGGCACCGCCCCGGGTAGCGCCCCCCGGCACCGCCCCCGGGGCGGGCCGCCGAACGCACGCGATGACGCGCGGGGGGCGGGACGGCGCGGGGCGGTGACGCGCTTCATGCCAGGAGCAGGGCCCGGGTGCGACGAAGACGGGAGCGGGACGACCCCGATACCGCGCGGGGCCGCGGGCCCGGCGGAGCCCGGCCCGCTGGGTAGGGGGCCGCCAATGGCACCGGGGCTTCTGCTTCGGCTTCTGTCCGTGTCGGCGGGGAGGCCCCAGCCAGCGGTGCCCCTCTCCCTCGGCGACACGGGCGTGGAACTCGGCATCGGGCGCTGCATCGCCGCGGACAGCAGGGGGCGCACGGCTACCGATACTGCCATGGGGCCCGGCGCTGCTCTCCTGCTCCGCCGCCAGGCGGCGCTGCGCTGCCGTCCTGCCGCGCCTCCGGGCACGCTCGGTTTCCTCGGGACCCCGGGCCCCGCCTGTCCCGCCGCTGCGGAGGCGGGGGATGCTTTATGGGACTGCCCGAGCTGGCGGTGCCGGGTCTGGGGCGTTGGGGCGCGCCTTGGGGGGCTGCGGGTGCGCTCGTTTCCTCTTCTGCATGGCCTTCTGTGTGAGCATCTCTCGTTGCGACTGCTCTTGGAGAGTCAAACCCCCTCCTCCTAAGTGGTCTCAGGAGCCTGGCAGGGTGAGTTTTGTTTCACAGGGGAAAGGGCCACTGGTCGTGTCCAGAGACCTGTGCACCCAGCCAGGTTTCTGCCTGATTAATTCCAAATGGATGAGGATTTCTCCCAGCCCCAAGCTGCCCCCACCTGTAACCCTGGCTGCCTTTGGGGTGCCCAAAGCCTCCTCTGTGCAGATCTCAGGAACCTGGGAGGGGTGAACAATGTTGCACAGGGAAAAACCCCACAGATTTTATCTCCGGGCCTGGGGCCAGGAGCAGGCATTTGCGTGCTATAATTCCAGAAGGAGCACGGTGTCTCCCAGACCCAAGCCGCATCCAGCTGTGACCCAGCTGCTCTTGGAGTGCCAAAAGCCTCCTCGTAGCTGATCTCAGGAACCCTGGAAGGGTGAGTTTGGTTTCACAGGGAAAAGGCCTCAGTTTGTGTCCAGAGATCAAATAAGGGACTCTGCTTTTCCTCTAGTTCTCCTTCCTGTTTTCACCTGGGCTACAAGGATGGGCATGGCCTGTATTTCTCATATCAAAGTGATGTTACTAAATTTGTCCAGAAGTTCTGATTGTTATTTTTATTAGTAGTAGTAATTTTCTGATAGAAAACACTCTCATTTTGCCTTTCCCACGTTGTTTCCAGGTGCTGCCCAGGATGGACATCCGTGGTCTCAGACAGTGATTCCCGAGGAGCAAGGAAAGCCTTTTCCTCACCTGCACAGTTCAGGTGGATGGGACAGAATTGGTGTGGCCTGACAAGGCAGGAAAAGCTGTCTGTGTTCTGGAGTGCCTTGAAAGCTTTCTCCGTCAGGTTTGGAAGGGGTTTCTCTTTGGGATTTCTTGTGATGCAGCACCACGGGTATCCCTTTGTGCCAAGTCCAGTGCTAAAGGATTGAAGAACTGACAAGTGGGGTCTGGGATGAAAATGCCGCTAATAAAATTAAGCAAAGAATACAATAAGAGAAATGAGCATCCTTTTAATGTCTGAAATAGTTAGGAATAAAAATGCTGGAAAAGGGCACTCTGAATTGGTGTCACTTGTCATGGATAAAACCCCAGAGTGAGGAATCAGAGCAGAAGTTGAGAGCTGGAATCCTTCTGCAGTCGACTTAATTTTCTTTTCCTCCTCTCTTTCAGGACAGGAAGAATCACGACTCTCCTGGCATCTTTGCCAAGAGCTGTGGTGTTTGATCAGCCAAAGCCCAGAGGCTTCAGCACCAGAGGTCTGAGCCTGGAGGGCTCCTGGTGCTGCCCGTGCTGTGGGCTATGTCAGAGGATGCAGGGTTCCTCTTTGCCTCCCTGCTGGGATTAACTGCCATGGGAATGTGGGATCTGGGTGAAACTCCAGCTCTCCTGGTGTTCAGGGGAGCAAGGTCTGAGGGACTCCTCTCTGGGGATGTGCGGTGAAGGACTGAATAGTGTGGAAGGAGAGTATTTATAAACTGTATCACTGTTTCTCCCAAAATTGGGGTGGAGCGGTGATGGGGGTGGTTGGGTTTGGTCTGGGCCTGTTATTCTTTGTGCAATTTTTAAATTCTCTTGTATGATTTACTGTCCGGTATCTTTCTAACAAAAGCTGACATAAATTTAGATTAAGGATTAGAACTTGGGTCCATTCATTGCAAACATTTGACAAGGCTGGAGGACTGGGGTGGTGACTGCTCTCAGGAAAGGTTACTTATTAATACTGTGTCAGATTTCCCGCAGTGACTGTCAGGCCTGCATGGCTGTGAGTTCGTGCTCTTCTCACTGGGGAAATAAGTTCAGCAAAATTAGAAATGTTAGAAAAATCCAGCCAAAAATTCCACCTCTGTACCCCCTAAGTTTTCCCAGTTTTTCCCAGCTAGGAGCTGCACAGAAGTCAGGCAGGGGAAGTGACAACAGGGAACAGCTGAAAAATTCAAAGGCACAAAGAGGAAAGGGGAAAGGTTTCAGAAAACAATTCTATGGTCTAAGAATAATTTCTGATTCCCTACTGAGAAGAACACGAACTCACAGCCATTCAGGCCTGACAGTCCCCTGCAGTGAGAGCTCAGCACACATCCACAGAGGCAAGTCCAGCATCTTAAATGAAAAAATAAAAATAAAAACCAGAAGAAAAAGGTGATTTCTTTTGCTTCAGAGTTATTTCAAGTTCTTAAAGCCCAAGCAACATTTGCTCTTGGTTTTGGTTGGGTGAATCATGAGCAGTGGGCACGGGTCATGCCATTCATTGAGCAGAAAACCCGGGGTCATTTAGAGGGGACACAAGAACTGTTTGTGTAGCGACCTCGGGCTGCAGAGGGGCAGGAGAAAGGCCAGGGGAGCTCCCTGGGGCCACCAGGGCCTGTGGGGAACAGAATGGACGCTTGGATGACCAGTGGAGGTGAGGAGTGGATCTGAGTTCATCTACAGGGAAATAAGGAGGGGATACTCTGGAGTGAAAAGCTGAGGTGATGAGTTCACCCACCTGGGCACGAGTTGTGTTTGCACAAAGTGGGAACAGAGGTGAAGGTCAATCCAAAGTCGATCCTGCTTGACCTCTGAATTCCAGGATAAGTTTTACAAGCTGCCAAATGAGGGAGTAAAAATACACAAAAATGAAACCGAGAGCATTCATGAGGTTCCTGGGAGTCCATTACACTGTTGTCATAGAATTCTTAATGAGTTTTGAGCTTTTAATGACAACAATTCAGTACTTTCTTTGGATTATTCACTGTGTAGGATTTGGGGTTTATCTGGATTTTAAAGGCGTCGTGGTGGCCCTGACACTGCTCAGGAGCTGGTAGGAAAAGCAGGGTCAGAGCTCCTGGCAGGCACAGGGTGTTTTTCCCAGAGTGGACTGTGGAGGAATTGTTTGGGCCTTGGATTGTCCCTCTGGGTGATGCCAGTTGCTGTGATTTGTGTAATTCCATACATTTAACTCCCAATACTTCCCAGCCCAGGAGCTTGAGCTGACAGGGCAGCACACAGATTGTTCTCTGTGCTGTGCCCCGATTTGGGGTTGGCTGTCAGCTTTGCTAGCTCCCGTGAATTATGCCCATAGCCCCGAATTCCCTGCTCAATTCCCACTGCCATAACCTCACAGCGCCTCATGGAGTGGGGATATACTGTGGCAGGAAGCTCAGCAGCATCGGCACAGGGACAGGTGTATATTCCAAAGAATTTGCTGTTTCAAACCCTCATCCCCCAGCCCCGCCGATGTCCCTGGGGGGCACTTGACAGAGTTACCTGGATTTCAGCTGATTTCACCCCCCCCGAGCTCGGGCTCCAGGTGATCTTTTCAAGCAGGAGAAGGCAGGGGCCGGAGGCGCTCGTGGCCCGTGCCGAGGCAGTCCCTGGGGCCACGAGAGGACATCTCTCCCTGCAGAATTTCAGTTCTTTCCAGAGCCTCAGCAGTGACAGAGGACAAAGAGGAAGATGAGGAGGAGGAAGAAGGGGGAGAGGGTTTGAGAGGAGGGGAAGCCCAAATCCGTGCTGTGTGCGGAGCTCCGACAGCACGCTGCAGCCCGCAGCTCAGTGTGAGCACGGGGCAGAGGAGGCGATTTCTGGGCATTCAATCACCCTGAGGCGGGCCCGGCACCGCCCCTGCAGCACCGTCCCCAGCACAGCTCGGTACCGCTCCGGGATCACCCGGCCCCGCCCCCGGTGCCGCCCGGGACCACTGGGGACCGCCCCTAAAGCACCGCCCCGACCCCGCCCGGTCCCGTCCCCGGGACCTCCGTGCCCCGCCTCGCCAAGCCCCGGCTCCGCCCGAGCCTGCCCGGGCTGCGCCGGGACCATCACTGGCGGCCCCGCCCCTCTTCCCCGGGCCGAAGCGGGCTGAAGGAGATGTCCGCACGATTGGAAACGCCGCCGAAAATCGCACCCGTGGGATCGGTGTCGGCGTCGTGCGCAGGCATCCCACTAGAGCGAGCGGGCTCCTTGCTGTGCCACCCTCCTTTTGCAGCCAGAGTTAGAAGGTCGGGGAGCGACACCCGAGCCGCCATCTTGGGAGAGGCACGCGCGCAGTACCGCGCTCTGCCCACAGGGTGGCGCTTGGGAGACAGGCAAGGGATGGAATCAAGGAGTGTCCCAATCCTTGAGGAAATCCCCCTGAATGAACGCCCCAAAAAACCCCGACCAGAACTGAGAAACCTCCTGCCTCTGTATGAGTGCAAAGGGTGTGCAAGGAGTGTGCAAATAGTGTGCATTAGCAATCGATCGGCAGGCATTGGAAATCGATCGCCGATCTAATCGATCGGCAGGCATTAGCAATCGATCGCCGATCTAATCGATCGGCAGGCGCGATCAATCGATCGCCGATCTAATCGATCGGCAGGCATTAGCAATCGATCGCCGATCTAATCGATCGGCAGGCATTAGCAATCGATCGCCGATCTAATCGATCGGCAGGCGCGATCAATCGATCGCCGATCTAATCGATCGGCAGGCATTAGCAATCGATCGCCGATCTAATCGATCGGCAGGCGCGATCAATCGATCGCCGATCTAATCGATCGGCAGGCATTAGCAATCGATCGCCGATCTAATCGATCGGCAGGCGCGATCAATCGATCGCCGATATAATCGATCGGCAGGCATTAGCAATCGATCGCCGATATAATCGATCGGCAGGCGCGATCAATCGATCGCCGATCTAATCGATCGGCAGGCGCGATCAATCGATCGCCGATCTAATCCATTGGCACGCATTAGCTATCGATCGCCGATCTGATTTTTCCCGCCATTTTTCATGGATTTTTCCCCCCATTTCTTACTGATTTTTCCCCACAATTTTCGTGGATTTTTTCCCATATTTTCCCCATTTCTCACTGATTTTTTTCCCCCATTTCTCAATGATTTGTTTCCCCAATTTATCAAAGATTTTTTTTCCCCATTTCACCATGATGTTTCCCCCATTTCTCACTGATTTTTTCCCCCATTTCTCACTGATTTTTTCTCCCCATTTTTCCATGGATATTTCCCGATTTTCCCCCCCATTGCTCACTGATTTTTGCCCCCATTTCTCTCTGAATTTTCCCCCCATTTTCCATGCATTTTTCCCCCCATTAATCACTGATTTTTTTCCCCATTTATCACTGATATTTGCCCCCATTTCTCTCTGAATTTTTCCTTCCATTTTTCATGCATTTTTCCGCCCATTAATCACTGATTTTCTCCCCATTTATCACTGATTATTGCCCCCATTTTTCACTTATTTTTTCCCCACAGCATCGGCCACCACAGCACGAGCGACAACAGCTCGCTCTGTTCCCGCCATTGCCCATGGATTGTTTGCCTGTTTTCCATGGATTTTTTCCCCATTTCTCACTGATTTCCCCCCCCCCCCCCCATTTCTCACTGAATATTCCCCCATTTTTCATCGACTTTTCCCCCATTTACCACTGCTTTTTCCCCCATTTCTCGCTGATTTTGTCCCAAATTTTCCCCCATTTCTCATTGATTTTTTTCCCTGTTTCTCACTGATTTTTCCCCCATTTCTTAATGACTTTTCCCGCCATTCGTCTCGGATTTTTTCCCCCATTTCTCACTGATTTTTTCCCCATTTCTCAATTATTTTTTCCCCCACTTTTCCCCGTTTCTCACTGATTTATTCCCCCATTTTTCATGGATTTTTTTTCCCCCATTTCTCACGGATTTTTTTCCCCATTTTTCAAAGATTCCCCCCCCGTTTTTCACTGATTTTTCTCCATTTCTCACTGATTTTTCCCACCATTTTTCATGTGGTTTTTTTCCATTTCTCACTGATGTTTTACCCCATTCTTATTACCATTCTCATAGCTCTATTTTATATTTATACATATTCTTATATTTGCATTATTTCTGTTATACACTAGATTTTTCATAGATATTTGCTACTTATATTTCATTATATTTTACATGTATACCAATCTATTTCTATTCTTTATATTTTATTTTTATATTAGCTATAAAAACCGTGCCTCTACCCAAATAAAAAGCATTTAAACATTCCTTTTAGACTATATTTAGGTATTTTTTATGGTTCTGTTTTTCATGCATTCTACACCCACCCCTCCCTCTCAATGTTCTGGCACCCAGCATGACCCCCCCCCCCCCCCCCCATGCCCGACTCACCTGCTCCTGCAGCGCAGCCCGGCTCCCTTTCCCAGGGACCTTGGGGTACCCCAAACCACGTCGGAGCCCCCAGTCTCCACACCCTCCCCCTCCGTAGGGAACGGGAATGGGATGGGGAGCACACAGGACAAGAAAGGAACACAAAAGACACACTGGACAGAGAGAAGAAAAGGGCTGGAAGCTGGATATGAGGATGAAAGTGGAGCAGCAACAAACCTCAGGACTCTTGACTAGAGAGTGTGGCTGCTGAACGTCTCAAAAAAAAACCCCCAGCTCCAACACAACATGCTGTGCTCACGGCTCGGCCTGGGACTCGTCAGTGAACATCTCTCTCTTGCCAGGGCCATAAAGCCCCCGAGAAAACACGAGGTGAGGTTGATGTGCTCCGGCTTTGCTCCTGCTCAGCCCTAACCCCAGCCCCTGCTGCCAGTGAGCGCCCTGATCTCTGAACCTCTTCTCAGCTTGTTTGTACGCTTCCAAATTCCTTCCTCTTTCTTCAAGCTTCATCTGTTTCCTGGCATTGGGAGAATGACAAGTGTTTAGCACAGCGCAATGAATACAACAGTCTCATTTTCAGAAGACACAACTGAACGAGAACCGACAGCAGCACTGCTTCGAGACAATCTGGGCACACGTTTCCCTTCCAGCAATCTGAGTGTTCTTTTGTGTCACGCCTGAAATCCTGAAAATGGTTTTTTGAGAAAAATTATCCATAACTAGAAAACAATCCAACCAAATAAATAGAACCCCTAGGATATAATAACAGCCCATATACTACAACACTCCAATTCTAATATTAATAAGAAAACAGAAATTAGCTACACAGCATTACCTCAAACAAACACTACATACTGGCAAGAATCAAAGCCACCACAAAATAATTCAAAAACTACCCTATGCCTTATGCTACAGGCTAGAACGCCATCGGCAAACCTTATCAAGGTATCCTTTAAAAACAACGCCCCACCAAAAACAAAAACAACACAAAACGCCATTCAAGAACTCCCTTATCAACACCTGAATGAAAAAACATGGCATTAGATAAATAGACCATAGCCCTTATCATACACCATCTACAAACAAAATAAAGCTATACCATACATCCTCGAAAACCACCTTCAAAGCACGACATTAGAAAAAAAAACTTTCCAGAATTAAAAGCTGTATCTAACAAAAGCCGTCTGATAAAATTAACAACCAAGCCCCCACCATCAGAGCTGCCCCTACTAAACTCCCCATCGTACATATGAAAAATCAGTTTTAAAAACCTACTTCAATTCATTCTGCCTCAAATACAAAGCCATCCAGAAAGTTACCTTCACTCAAAAACAAAAGCGCACGTAGTAAATAACATTAAAAAATAAATCAGCACACTACACACCACAAGCATAAAATATTGAATTAAAACCAAAAATACCCCTAGTCATTAAAGAGCCCAGCCGCAAGCTATATTTAACTATAACTTCGTGCAAACGTACACATATCATTAAAATAGATTTCTTTCAGAATACAACTGATGATCTAAAATAGTAAAATGTCCGAGAACGATATTATAATAGGATATCCTCGATCATCCTCCCGCAAATTCTCTCCACTGTATTGTCCGACACACACCGGAAAAAAAATCCAGTTTTTACTTTTTTCAGCTAACTTCTCATTTATTAGCTGAGAGGAATGTTGAATTTGTCTTTACAAATGAGCTGTGGATCAGCCTGTAGATAAGGCTAGCACTGAGAGATAAAAGAAACAATGGGATGGATTCCACTGATTGATGAATGGAAAGAGATAGTTGCCTTTACAAACAAACTGCAGGGCTGCTGATAAATGAAATTGGATATCGAAAGATGAAAGAAGCAACGGGGGGAAACTATGAATTCTATAAGAATTAAAAATTAAAAGGGAGGGTTATACATTAGAGGGGAATTTCAGGTATCAGGCGTTCCGGGAAGTCTGTGCCTCTCAAGTACCTCAGCCAATGGGAAAAGAGAGAGGGAAATGCGGCCGGGAAAATAGGATAAAAAGGAGGCTGCGTCCTCCAAAAATTTGAGAGATCCCAGGGGAATGTCCCATGGCCTCTCCCTTTATTCGAATAAAGCAAAAAGGACTCCTCCGTTTCCTTTTTGGACATAAACCGCTGGTGTTTGTGGATTAATTTTCCTGACATTTAGCAACATATTGTTAAAAAAAAAAAAAAAAAAAAAAAAAAAAGTGATCCAGAAGAGGGCAACATTGACAGCCATTCCAAGACAGGATGAACAAATGCTTTCACATTGACAGAGGATGCTGCGATGTTCTGAGAACAGAAGATAGAATAAAATAAAGGAAGGTGATGTTACAAGACAGAAAAGGGTAAAATAAAAGGAGTACCTGAGACTGGGGGGCGGGGGGGAAGAAAATGGGGAAATATTAATTGCTACACACTAGGTACAAATGCTTTTTACAAGTAATTTATGAGAAGCAAGCTAAAAGCGTCTTACTGCTGCTAGTGATATCATGCTCCAAGCTCTGCTAATAATTCCTATTTCTAGCAATAGTTAAATTGAACTCACTACATTCCAACTATTTTTCTGCTTGTTTAGATGGCAGATCCGTTTGGAACACACCTTAGTATAGCAAATTCTATGCCCAGGTAGGGACCTCTCAGTTCTTCCATAAAACATTTTCTTCTGCATTATGGCAAGCCTTTGTTTTAGCTTGACAGCTTTCTTGAAACTTCAATTTACGCATGTATCCAAAGACATTTGCAATTCCAGAAATTGGTAGGCACATCATATGGAAAGTAAATAACATTCTCGAGAGGGAGTTGCTTTGTTACTGAGGGGATGAAAAGCAAGGCTAGAGCTAGTAGAACTACCCAAGAAATTGGACTTAACGCAGCTTTTACAAGGCTCAAAGTAGCCATACCGAGATGTTTGAGCTAAAAGCCCCAGTTACCAGACTTACAGGCCTAATAGTTATCACCACACCACATTCCCTGGTTGCAGTATTTTTAACAGCAGTGCAGAACGCTACTGAAAATTATTTTTAGGTTGAATTGTTCTCTCCCCTCACTGCCTGTGTAGCTGTTAGAGGCTTCCAGGAGGCTGGGGAAGCAGACTGCTGGTTTCACTTCCAGACACGTCACTTCCATGGTCTGCTGGAGGGCACTTTGAAGCCCGTGGCCTTTTCTTGCTCTATTGTATCTGACAACTTTCCTCCCCCACGTCTGTTTTTTAGCGGGCAGCATTTTTGGAGGGCCAGTCAAAGACCTCAGGCTCCGAGAGAATTCGTCTGCTTTGCTCTGTTTATGTGTGCAACAGATGGGAGCAGCAACTAAGTCAAGTAGTAACTTCTGAGCTGCCCAGTTATCAGTAAACCAAAATATTCTTTTGTGACTCTCGCCAGACGAACATATCATCCTATCCGAGTCACACACTGCCCCTCTGGCATTTTCCAGTCAGACAAAGAATTCCTGGCCCCTTCCTTGCATGAACCTCAGCTCTCCACCTTGTTCCAGAAAGAGTTCTAGATCCAAGGCCCAGTGAGCCAGCTACCCTTTGCTGCCCTGAGCAGTATGGAAACAGCCAAGCCCCAGCCCTGCAGCCCTGCCTAACTCGCCTTTGCCTCCCAAACCTGAACCTTTTCCTTGGCTGTGGCATCCTCACTCATGCAATCCTGAAGACAAAAATCTGATTTGGCAGGTGAGGCCGTTTCTAACGCAAAAGCTTCACCAAGGTTTCTCTTCCAACTTCAGCCTTAAACAGTCCTGTCCTCCTCAGACAGCCCCCACCTCCAGCCTTTAGCTGTAAATACTTACTGGTTTATAGCTAATGCTTGCCACCCCTCAAAATTAAGTCTTTTGATATGCATTTACATCCCTCCCTAACCATGTCCTCATCACCCTTCCCAAACTCAGCCTCATCTCCAGGCCTAGAACCTCTCCCTAGGTGAGGGACTGTCCTCGGGTAGGAGTGCTGACAGACCTGTGCATGAGCCCAGCTGCAGAGCCCGTGCTAATCCCAGCCCAGCTCTAGCCTTTAAACCCACTGGGGCTTTGGTACTGGAGGCCCAGTTACAGTAACCCCTGTGGCCGTTCCACTTCCAGGCCATCTGTGAGTTGTGATCCCCCACCCTACACCACTTTGGTGAGAAATGCATTCCTTTCTTACAATAAAGTTTTCATTTTATGTCTAAATTCAAGCATTCCGAGAAAACGTGTAGCAATTATATCAAGACAGACATGACAGGCACCAACATTAGTCTTTCATTACACACTTTTCATGCCTTCTCTCCACAGATTTCTTTGAGGCAACTCTGACTCCTTTTCTCACAGGCAGCTCCACACAGCACCGACTCCTCCTCTCCTCTGTACGACTGGCTAAACCCCAGCCTGTCCCTTCCCCAGCCACCTGAGCCTGTCTGTCCCAAACACAGCATCCTCTCACCTTGTCCATCCCTTGCACGGCCACGTGTCCCTTCCTCCTCGCAGCACAGCCAGCAGGCTCCAGCCCACACTGCAGCAGGCTCTGCACCTCCAGCTGGAGCTGTGCTTAGTGAAACTGGCAGCCAGCTGACCCACGCTTTTATAACAACCAGCCTCACTGGGCAGGCAAGGCTGTTTCCACTCCTTGCTCATCAGTACAGCTGTAACTCGTTGGCAACTAGTGCCTTCTGCACTATCCTTACAAACTATTCTCCTACAGAAATGGACCGGAATTCCGCGGGGATTTTCCGGGGATTCCGGGGGGATTTTGTCGGGGATTCCGGGGGGATTTTCCCGAGTATTCCGGGGGGATTTTTCCCGGGAAATCCGGGGGGATTTTTCCCCGCGATTCCAGGGGGATTTTCCAGGGGATTCCGGGCATATTTTCTCGGGGATTCCTGGGGGATTTTCCAGGGGATTCCATGGGGATTATCCAGGGGATTCCAGGGGGATTTTATCGGGGATACCTGGGGGATTTTCCAGGGGATTCTTGGGGGATTTTCCCGGGGATTCCGTGGGGATTTTCACGGGGATTCCGGGGGGATTTTCACTGGGATTCCGGGGCGATTTTCTCAGGGAATTCCGGGAGGATTTTCAGGAGTATTCCGGGGGGATTTTCCCGAGTATTCCGGCGGGATTTTTTCGGGGAGTCCGGGGGGATTTTCCCGGGAATTCCGGGGGGATTTTCTCCGGGATTCCGGGGGGATTTTCCAGGGGTTTCAGCGAGGAATTTCCCGGGGAATTCCCGGTGGATTTTCCAGGGGATTCCGGGTGGATTTTCTCGGGGATTCCGGGGGGATTTTCCCGAGTATTCCGGGGGGAATTTTTCGGGGAGTCCGGAGGGATTTTCCCAGGGTATCCGGGGTGATTTTACGAGGAATTCCGGGGGGATTTTCCCGAGTGTTCCGGGGGGATTTCCTCGGGGATTACGGGGGGATTTTCTCGGGCAATTCCGGGGGATGTTCTCGGGTATTCCGGGGCCATTATCTCGGTGATTCCGGGGAGATTTTCTCGGGGATTCCGAGATTATTTTCCCGGGGAATTCATGGGGATTTTCCCGGGGATTCCGGGGGAATATTCGCGGGGATTCCGGGGGATTTTCTCGCAGATTCCGGGGGGATTTTCATGGGGATTCCGGGGTATTTTCTCCTGGATTCCTGGGGGATTTTGCCGAGTATTTCGGGAGAATTTTCTCGGGGATTCCGGGGTGATTTTCCCGGGAAATTCCGGGGGATTTTCTCGGGGATTCCGGGGGGATTTTCCCGAGTATTCCGGGGGATTTTTTCGGGGAGTCCGGAGGGATTTTCCCGGGGATTCCGGGGGGATTTTACGAGGAATTCCGGGGGATTTTCCCGGGGATTCTGGGGGGATATTCCCGGGGAATTCCGGGGGATTATCCCGGGGATTCCGGGGGGGTTTTCTCGGCGATACCGGGGGGATATTCTCGCGGATTCCGGGATGATTTTCCCGGGGAATTCTAGGGGATTTTCTCGGGGATTCCGGGGGGATTTTCCCGGGGAATTCCGGGGGGATTTTCCAGGAGATTTCGTGGGGATTATGCCGGGGAGTCTGGGGCTATTTTCGCGGGGATTCCGGGAGGTTTTTCTCGGGGATTCCGGGGGGATTTTCCCGCGGAATTCCGGGGGGATTTTCTCGGGGAGTCCGGGGAGATTTGCCCGGGGATTCCGGGGGGATTTTCCGGGGGATTTTCTCGGGGATTCCGGCTGGATTTTCCAGGGGATTCCGGGCATATTTTCTCGGGGATTCCGGGGGGATTATCCCGGGGATTCCGGGGGCATTTCCCGGGGAATTCCGGCGGGATTTTCTCGGGGAATCCGGGGAGATATTCCCGGGGATTCCGGTTGGATTTTCCCGAGGATTACGGGGGGATTTTCTCGGGGATTCCTGGGGGATTTTCTCGGCGATTCCAGCGGGATTTTATCGGGGATTCCGGGGGGATTATCCAGGGGATTCCGGGGGGATTATCCAGGGGATTCCGGGGGGATTTTCCGGGGATTCCGTGGAGATTTTCCGGGGATTCGGGGCGGATTTTCTCGGGAATTCCGGGGAGATTTTCCCCGGGATTGTGGGGGGATTTCCCGCGGGATTCCGGTGGGCATTTTCCGGGGATTTCGGGGGGTTTTTCTCGGGGATTCCGGGGGGATTTTCCCGAGTATTCCGGGGGGATTTTCACGTGGATTCCGGGGGGATTTTGTCGAGGATTTCGGGAGGATTTTCCCGGAGATATCGGGTGGATTTTCTCGGGGATTCCGGGAGGATTTTCCCGAGTATTCCGGGGGGATATTCTCGGGGATTCCGGGGGGATTTTCCCGAGTATTCCGGGGGGGTTTTCTCGGGGATTCCGTGGGGATTTCCCCGGGGATTCCGGGGGGATTTTCCCGAGTATTCCGGGAGGATTTTGTCGGGGATTTCCGGGGGATTTTCTCGTGGATTCCGGGACGATTTTCCCGAGGAATTCCGGGGGGATTTTCTCGGGGATTCCTGGGGGATTTTCTCGGGGATTCCGGGGGGATTTTCCCGGGGATTCCGGGGGGAATTTCCCGGGGATTCCGGGGGATTTTCTCGGGGAATTCAGGGGGATTTTCCAGGGCATTACGGGGGATTTTCCCGAGGAATTCCGGGGGCATTTTCTCGGGGATTCCGGGGGGAATTTCCTCGTGGATTCCGGGGGGGATTTTCGCGGGGATTCCCGGGGGATTTTCCCGGGGAATTCCGGGGGGATTTTCTCGGGGATTCCGGGGGGATTTTCCGGGGATTCCGGGGGAATTTTCCAGGGGATTCGGGGCCGATTTTCGCGGGGATTCTGGGGGGATTTTCCCTGGGATTGCGGGGGGATTTTCCCTGGTAATTCCAGGGGATTTTCCCGGGGATTCGGGGGGCATTTTCCGGGGATTCCGGGGGGATTTTGTCGGGGATTCCGGGGGGATTATCCAGGGGATTCCGGGGGGATTTTCCAGGGGATTCCGGGCATATTTTCCCGAGTATTACGGGCGAATTTTCTCGGGGATTCCGGGGAGATTTTCTTGGGGATTCCGGGGGGGCTTTCACGGGGATTTCTGGGGGATTTTCGCCTGGATTCCGGGGGGATTTTCTCGCGGATTCCGGGGGGATTTTCCCGGGGATTCCGGGAGGAATTTCTCGGGGAGTCCGGGGGGATTTTCCAGGGGAACTCCGGGGGATTTTCTCGGGGATTCCGGGGGGATTTTCATCGGACTCCGGGTTGATTTTCCCGGGGACTCCGGGGGATTTTCTCGGGGATTTCTGGAGGATTTTCCCGGGGAATTCCGAGGGATTTTCAGGGGAATCCGGGGGGATTTTCTCGGGGATTCCGGGGGGATTTTCTCGGGGATTCAGGGGGGATTTTCCAGGGGATTCCGGGGGGATTTTCTCGGGGATTCCGGGGAGATTTTCTCGCGTATTCCCGGGGCATTTTCCTGGAGATTCCAGGGGGATTTTATCGGGGATTCCGGGGGGATTATCCAGGGGATTCCGGGGGGTTTTTCCAGGGGATTCCGGGCATATTTTCCCGAGTATTACGGGCGAATTTTCTCTGGGATTTCGGGGAGATTTTCCAGGGGATTCCGGGGGGGCTTTCACAGGGATTTCTGGGGGATTTTCGCGTGGATTGTGGGGGGATTTTCTCGCGGATTCCGGGGGCTATTTTCCCGGGGATTCCGGGGGAAATTTCTCGGGGAGTCCGGGGGGATTGTCTAGGAGAATTCCGGGGGATTTTCTCGGGGATTCTGGAGGGATTTTCCATCGGACTCCGGGTTGATTTTCCCGGGGACTCCGGGGGATTTTCTCGGGGATTTCTGGAGGATTTTCCCGGGGATTCCGGGCGGATTTTCTCGTGGATTCCGGGAGGATTTTCCCGGGGAATTCCGAGGGATTTTCAGGGGAATCCGGGGGGATTTTCTCGGGGATTCCGGGGAGATTTTCTCGGGGATTCAGGGGGGATTTTCCACGGGATTCCGGGGGGATTTTCTCGCGTATTCCCGGGGCATTTCCTGGAGATTCCAGGGGGATTTTCTCGGGGATTCCGGGGGGATTATCCAGGGGATTCCGGGGGGATATTGCAGAGTATTCCGGGGGGATTTTCCGGGGAATCTGGGGGGATTTTCTCGGGGATTCCTAGGGGATTTTCCAGGGGATTCCGGGGTGATTATCCCGGGGATTTTCCTGGGGGATTTTCCCGGGGATTCCGGGGGATTTTCTCGGGGATTCCGGGGAGATTATCCCGGGGATTTCGGGGAGATTTTCTGGGGAATTCCTGGGGGTTTTTCTTGGGGATAGCGGACGGATTATCACGGGGATTCCGGGATGAGTTTCTCGGGGAATTCAGGGGGATTTTCCAGGGGATTCCGGGGGGATTTTCCCGGGGAATTCCGGGGGATTTTCTCGGGGATTCCGGGGGGATTTTCCCGGGGATTCCCGGGGATTTTCTCTCGGATTTTTTCCCCAATTTTTCAAGCATTTTTCCCCGCAATTTTCGTGGATTTTTCCCAAATTTTCCCCATTTCTCACTGATTTTTTTTCCCCATTTCTCAATGATTTTTGCCCCATTTCACCATGATGTTTTCCCCATTTCTCACTGATTTTTCCGTTGATTTTTCATGGATTTTTCCACCCATTTTTCGTGGATTTTTTCCCCATTTTTCCCCATTTCTCACTGATTTTTTCCCCCATTTATCACTCCTTTTTCCCCATTTTTCCCCATTTCTCACTGATTTTTTTCCGCCATTTTTCATGGATGTTTCCCCCAATTTTCATGGATATTTCCTGATTTTCCCCCCCATTTCTCACTGATATTTGCCCCCATTTCTCTCTGAATTATTCCCCCCATTTTTCATGCATTTTCCCGCCCATTAATCACTGATTTTTTCCCCATTTCTCACCGACTTTTCCCCCCATTTCTCACTGATTTTTATCCCCCACTTCTGACTGATTTTTCCCAATTTTTCGTTGATCTTTTTCCCCATTCCTCACCGATTTTTCCCCCATTTCTCTCTGATTTTTCCATCATTTTTCATGGTTTTTCCCCCCCATTTCTCACTGATTTTATTAATGTTTGTATTTCTATTTCTATTTATGTTTATATTTATATTTATTATTATTGTTTTGCATGTTTATGTTTATGTTTATATCTATGCAGGTTAACGTTTGTGCATGTTTATGTCTATGTTTATATTTATGCATATTTATTTTTATGCCGGCGGGCGCGGACAGGCGTTTTATGTAGACGCCTATCCGCCGGGGTCCTAGAGAGGCCGCCATCTTGAGCGTGTCGGGTCTCTCAAAATGGCGGCTCGGGCGGCACCCCGGCTGACCTGCCAAAAATGGCGGCAGAAAGGGCGGGAAAAAATCAGGACCCCGGTGTGTAGGCATAAGATGCCTGATTACATCGCCGACGCCGATCCGCTCGCCGACAATTTTCCCGGACGTTTCAGAGCGTGCCGACAACGGCCGCGCGGTCCCTGGTGCCGCGGGCGTGAGGGCGCCGGCGAGCGCGGGCAGGCGTTTTATGTAAACGCCTATCCGCCGGGGTCCTAGACCGGCCGCCATCTTGAGTGTGTCCGCACTCTCAAAATGGCGCCTCGGGCGGCACCCCGGCTGACCTGCCAAAAATGGCGGCAGAAAGGGCGGGAAAAAATCAGGACCCCGGTGTGTAGGCATAAGATGCCTGATTACATCGCCGACGCCGATCCGCTCGCCGACAATTTTCCCGGACGTGTCAGAGTGTGCCGACAACGGCCGCGCGGTCCCCGGTGCCGCGGGCGTGAGGGCGCCGGCGAGCGCGGACAGGCGTTTTATGTAAACGCCTATCCACCGGGGTCCTAGAGAGGCCGCCATCTTGAGCGCTGCCGCAGGGCTGGGTCCCGGCCCGCGGGCCCTTCCGCCATCCTGAGAGGGGCACGGTGCAGTACCCGCCCGTGTCCACACGGCGGCAGCACTGCCGCCCAACTCAGCCCGGCACTGCCGCCCTGTCAGGGACAGACAGAGAAGGGAGAGAGTTCCAAGCACCAGAGTCCCCACCCGTCATAAAATCCTCTCAATGAACGCCCCAAAAAAACCCCGACCCAAACTAAAAATGCCCTGCCTCTGACCAAATGAAAAAAAAAACCTTTTATATATAGAAATCATCTATTTTTTAATATTTAATTTATAGTCATAATCTATACCTATTTCATATATTCAATTTAATTGCTATTCTATTTATCATATATACAATATTATTTTATTATTCATTATATACATAGATTTATATTACTAATGTTATTTCTATTTTATGTGTATCCATATATATTTGTAGGTTCATAGTTTTTAATATTATTTCTTTAAAAGCTCTGCCTCTAACCAAATAGAAACAAAAAACTCGATTATTTTAAATTATATTTGAATATATTTTTCTATTTAGTTTTCATATTTATATCTGTAGATTTATATGTCTATATTGTGTATTCTATATTTATATACTATTTAATGTATTTTTTACTAGTATATTAATATACTATATGCTATTTACATTCTATTATAACATACTATTTAATATAACGTCTTAAAATCGATAAATTATTTATATTACATACTACATACATGTATTTTATATTTATATTTATTTCTATATATTTATACTTACATATATTTATATATGCATATATAGTTATCATTTTATGTCAGTATCTATTTTTGCATATTTGTATATTTTTGCCTATATTATTTTCAAAAAACCCTCCTCTAACCAAATAAAAAACAATAAAACATTCCTTTTAAAGTCTGAATATTTATATATTTCTATTTTCATAACATAATATAATGTAATGTAATATATTTATATATTGGTTTCTTATATTTGCTTCTATATTTTTATTCTTTATCTTTTCTATTTACAGTATCTATAAAAAAACCCTACCTCTATCCAAACACAAGCCAATAAAACATTCCTTTTAGACTATATTTAGCTATTTTTTAAGGTTCTGTTTTTCATGCATTCTACACCCACCCCTCCCTCTCAATGTTCTGGCACCCACCATGACCCCCCGCCATGCCCGACTCACCTGCTCCTCCAGCGCAGCCCGGCTCCCTCTCCCAGGGACCTTGGGGTGCCCCAAACCACGTCGGAGCCCCCCTCAGCCTTTTTTCCTCACCCCAAAGAAGGCACAGAACGACTCCTTTAATGAAGTTGTTTTAACAATTGTAAGGCTAGAGCTTTTGGTATCCACTGCTTGCCATCCCTTGTAAACCAATTTTTTTCTTCTTTCTTCTGCAGCTTAATAAACCTCTTTTTTTCCCCATAGTTTTCCAAATGCATGTATTACCGCATATGCATATTTAGAATCAGTAAATATATTTAATGTCTTGTCCTGCTATAATTCACAGGCTCTCACAAGCGTGTGCAGCTCTGCTGTCTGAGCTGACCAGGTGGCTGGTAACCTCGCCCCTTCCTTTAATTGCTTTCCATTCACGATAGAGTATCCTGTAAATCATGAAGAATGGGGGGGAAAAATCAGTGAGAAATGGGGAAAAAAATCCATGAAAAATGGGGGAACAAATCAGTGAGCAACGGGGAAAAGTGGGGAAAAGTTAATTGAGAAATGGGGAAAAAATCAGTGAGAAATGGGGAAAAAAATCCCTGAAGAATGGGGGAAAAAATCAGTGAGAAATGGGGGAAAGTGGGGAAAAAATCCGTGAGAAATGGGGGAAAAATCAGTGAGAAATGGGTGGGGAAATTCCATGAAAAATGGCGAAAGAAATCAGTGAGAAATGGGGAAAAATGGGTAAAAAATCAGTGCGAAATGGGGGGGGGGGGGGGGGGGGGGAAATCAATGAGAAATCGGGGAAAAACATAAGTAAGAAACGGGGGGGGGGAAAAAATCCATGAAAAATGGGGAAAAATCAGTGGGAAATGGGGATAAATTGGAAAAAATCCATGAAAAATGGGGGAAAATATCAGTGAGAAATGGGGGAAAATGGGGAAAAATCAGTGAGAAATGGGGAAAAATCAGTGAAAAACGGGGGGAAAACTCCATGAAGAATGGGAAAAAAAAATCAGTGAGAAATGGGGGAAAAAAATCCCTGAAAAATGGGGGGAAATATCAGTGAGAAATGGGAAAAAAATGGGGAAAAAAATCATTGATAAATCGGGGGAAAAATCAGTGTGAAAGGGGGGGAAAAATCGGGATCGGGGACGTGGACCGGGACTGGGATCGGGGACCGGGACGGGGAAATGGGACAGGGACCGGGATCGCGGACGGGGACCTGGGACAGGGACCGGAACCGGGATCGGGGACGGGGACTGGAGACAGGGACCGGGACCGGGATTGGGGACTGGGACCAGGACCGTGATCGGGTTCCGGGACGGGGAACTGGGACTGGGACCAGGATCGGGGACCGGAACCGGGGACTGGGACCGGGACCAGGACTGGGGACGGGGACTGGGGACAGTGACCGGGACTGCAATCGGCACCGCCCCCCGAACCGCTCCCGGAACCGCTCCCCGGGCTACCCCGGCACGGCGACCGGGAACGCCCCCGGCACCGCCCCCGGTGCCGCCCCCGGCACTGCCCCGGCACCGCCCCGGGTAGCGCCCCCCGGCACCGCCCCCGGGGCGGGCCGCCGAACGCACGCGATGACGCGCGGGGGGCGGGACGGCGCGGGGCGGTGACGCGCTTCATGCCAGGAGCAGGGCCCGGGTGCGACGAAGACGGGAGCGGGACGACCCGATACCGCGCGGGGGCCGCGGGCCCGGCGGAGCCCGGCCCGCTGGGTAGGGGCCGCCAATGGCACCGGGGCTTCTGCTTCGGCTTCTGTCCGTGTCGGCGGGGAGGCCCCAGCCAGCGGTGCCCCTCTCCCTCGGCGACACGGGCGTGGAACTCGGCATCGGGCGCTGCATCGCCGCGGACAGCAGGGGGCGCACGGCTACCGATACTGCCATGGGGCCCGGCGCTGCTCTCCTGCTCCGCCGCCAGGCGGCGCTGCGCTGCCGTCCTGCCGCGCCTCCGGGCACGCTCGGTTTCCTCGGGACCCCGGGCCCCGCCTGTCCCGCCGCTGCGGAGGCGGGGGATGCTTTATGGGACTGCCCGAGCTGGCGGTGCCGGGTCTGGGGCGTTGGGGCGCGCCTTGGGGGGCTGCGGGTGCGCTCGTTTCCTCTTCTGCATGGCCTTCTGTGTGAGCATCTCTCGTTGCGACTGCTCTTGGAGAGTCAAACCCCCTCCTCCTAAGTGGTCTCAGGAGCCTGGCAGGGGTGACTTTTGTTTCACAGGGGAAAGGGCCACTGGTCGTGTCCAGAGACCTGTGCACCCAGCCAGGTTTCTGCCTGATAAAATTCCAAATGGATGAGGATTTCTCCCAGCCCCAAGCTGCCCCCACCTGTAACCCTGGCTGCCTTTGGGGTGCCCAAAGCCTCCTCTGTGCAGATCTCAGGAACCTGGGAGGGGTGAACAATGTTGCACAGGGAAAAACCCCACAGATTTTATCTCCGGGCCTGGGGCCAGGAGCAGGCATTTGCGTGCTATAATTCCAGAAGGAGCACGGTGTCTCCCAGACCCAAGCCGCATCCAGCTGTGACCCAGCTGCTCTTGGAGTGCCAAAAGCCTCCTCGTAGCTGATCTCAGGAACCCTGGAAGGGTGAGTTTGGTTTCACAGGGAAAAGGCCTCAGTTTGTGTCCAGAGATCAAATAAGGGACTCTGCTTTTCCTCTAGTTCTCCTTCCTGTTTTCACCTGGGCTAGAAGGATGGGCATGGCCTGTATTTCTCATATCAAAGTGATGTTACTAAATTTGTCCAGAAGTTCTGATTGTTATTTTTATTAGTAGTAGTAATTTTCTGATAGAAAACACTCTCATTTTGCCTTTCCCACGTTGTTTCCAGGTGCTGCCCAGGATGGACATCCGTGGTCTCAGACAGTGATTCCCGAGGAGCAAGGAAAGCCTTTTCCTCACCTGCACAGTTCAGGTGGATGGGACAGAATTGGTGTGGCCTGACAAGGCAGGAAAAGCTGTCTGTGTTCTGGAGTGCCTTGAAAGCTTTCTCCGTCAGGTTTGGAAGGGGTTTCTCTTTGGGATTTCTTGTGATGCAGCACCACGGGTATCCCTTTGTGCCAAGTCCAGTGCTAAAGGATTGAAGAACTGACAAGTGGGGTCTGGGATGAAAATGCCGCTAATAAAATTAAGCAAAGAATACAATAAGAGAAATGAGCATCCTTTTAATGTCTGAAATAGTTAGGAATAAAAATGCTGGAAAAGGGCACTCTGAATTGGTGTCACTTGTCATGGATAAAACCCCAGAGTGAGGAATCAGAGCAGAAGTTGAGAGCTGGAATCCTTCTGCAGTCGACTTAATTTTCTTTTCCTCCTCTCTTTCAGGACAGGAAGAATCACGACTCTCCTGGCATCTTTGCCAAGAGCTGTGGTGTTTGATCAGCCAAAGCCCAGAGGCTTCAGCACCAGAGGTCTGAGCCTGGAGGGCTCCTGGTGCTGCCCGTGCTGTGGGCTATGTCAGAGGATGCAGGGTTCCTCTTTGCCTCCCTGCTGGGATTAACTGCCATGGGAATGTGGGATCTGGGTGAAACTCCAGCTCTCCTGGTGTTCAGGGGAGCAAGGTCTGAGGGACTCCTCTCTGGGGATGTGCGGTGAAGGACTGAATAGTGTGGAAGGAGAGTATTTATAAACTGTATCACTGTTTCTCCCAAAATTGGGGTGGAGCGGTGATGGGGGTGGTTGGGTTTGGTCTGGGCCTGTTATTCTTTGTGCAATTTTTAAATTCTCTTGTATGATTTACTGTCCGGTATCTTTCTAACAAAAGCTGACATAAATTTAGATTAAGGATTAGAACTTGGGTCCATTCATTGCAAACATTTGACAAGGCTGGAGGACTGGGGTGGTGACTGCTCTCAGGAAAGGTTACTTATTAATACTGTGTCAGATTTCCCGCAGTGACTGTCAGGCCTGCATGGCTGTGAGTTCGTGCTCTTCTCACTGGGGAAATAAGTTCAGCAAAATTAGAAATGTTAGAAAAATCCAGCCAAAAATTCCACCTCTGTACCCCCTAAGTTTTCCCAGTTTTTCCCAGCTAGGAGCTGCACAGAAGTCAGGCAGGGGAAGTGACAACAGGGAACAGCTGAAAAATTCAAAGGCACAAAGAGGAAAGGGGAAAGGTTTCAGAAAACAATTCTATGGTCTAAGAATAATTTCTGATTCCCTACTGAGAAGAACACGAACTCACAGCCATTCAGGCCTGACAGTCCCCTGCAGTGAGAGCTCAGCACACATCCACAGAGGCAAGTCCAGCATCTTAAATGAAAAAATAAAAATAAAAACCAGAAGAAAAAGGTGATTTCTTTTGCTTCAGAGTTATTTCAAGTTCTTAAAGCCCAAGCAACATTTGCTCTTGGTTTTGGTTGGGTGAATCATGAGCAGTGGGCACGGGTCATGCCATTCATTGAGCAGAAAACCCGGGGTCATTTAGAGGGGACACAAGAACTGTTTGTGTAGCGACCTCGGGCTGCAGAGGGGCAGGAGAAAGGCCAGGGGAGCTCCCTGGGGCCACCAGGGCCTGTGGGGAACAGAATGGACGCTTGGATGACCAGTGGAGGTGAGGAGTGGATCTGAGTTCATCTACAGGGAAATAAGGAGGGGATACTCTGGAGTGAAAAGCTGAGGTGATGAGTTCACCCACCTGGGCACGAGTTGTGTTTGCACAAAGTGGGAACAGAGGTGAAGGTCAATCCAAAGTCGATCCTGCTTGACCTCTGAATTCCAGGATAAGTTTTACAAGCTGCCAAATGAGGGAGTAAAAATACACAAAAATGAAACCGAGAGCATTCATGAGGTTCCTGGGAGTCCATTACACTGTTGTCATAGAATTCTTAATGAGTTTTGAGCTTTTAATGACAACAATTCAGTACTTTCTTTGGATTATTCACTGTGTAGGATTTGGGGTTTATCTGGATTTTAAAGGCGTCGTGGTGGCCCTGACACTGCTCAGGAGCTGGTAGGAAAAGCAGGGTCAGAGCTCCTGGCAGGCACAGGGTGTTTTTCCCAGAGTGGACTGTGGAGGAATTGTTTGGGCCTTGGATTGTCCCTCTGGGTGATGCCAGTTGCTGTGATTTGTGTAATTCCATACATTTAACTCCCAATACTTCCCAGCCCAGGAGCTTGAGCTGACAGGGCAGCACACAGATTGTTCTCTGTGCTGTGCCCCGATTTGGGGTTGGCTGTCAGCTTTGCTAGCTCCCGTGAATTATGCCCATAGCCCCGAATTCCCTGCTCAATTCCCACTGCCATAACCTCACAGCGCCTCATGGAGTGGGGATATACTGTGGCAGGAAGCTCAGCAGCATCGGCACAGGGACAGGTGTATATTCCAAAGAATTTGCTGTTTCAAACCCTCATCCCCCAGCCCCGCCGATGTCCCTGGGGGGCACTTGACAGAGTTACCTGGATTTCAGCTGATTTCACCCCCCCGAGCTCGGGCTCCAGGTGATCTTTTCAAGCAGGAGAAGGCAGGGGCCGGAGGCGCTCGTGGCCCGTGCCGAGGCAGTCCCTGGGGCCACGAGAGGACATCTCTCCCTGCAGAATTTCAGTTCTTTCCAGAGCCTCAGCAGTGACAGAGGACAAAGAGGAAGATGAGGAGGAGGAAGAAGGGGGAGAGGGTTTGAGAGGAGGGGAAGCCCAAATCCGTGCTGTGTGCGGAGCTCCGACAGCACGCTGCAGCCCGCAGCTCAGTGTGAGCACGGGGCAGAGGAGGCGATTTCTGGGCATTCAATCACCCTGAGGCGGGCCCGGCACCGCCCCTGCAGCACCGTCCCCAGCACAGCTCGGTACCGCTCCGGGATCACCCGGCCCCGCCCCCGGTGCCGCCCGGGACCACTGGGGACCGCCCCTAAAGCACCGCCCCGACCCCGCCCGGTCCCGTCCCCGGGACCTCCGTGCCCCGCCTCGCCAAGCCCCGGCTCCGCCCCGAGCCTGCCCGGGCTGCGCCGGGACCATCACTGGCGGCCCCGCCCCTCTTCCCCGGGCCGAAGCGGGCTGAAGGAGATGTCCGCACGATTGGAAACGCCGCCGAAAATCGCACCCGTGGGATCGGTGTCGGCGTCGTGCGCAGGCATCCCACTAGAGCGAGCGGGCTCCTTGCTGTGCCACCCTCCTTTTGCAGCCAGAGTTAGAAGGTCGGGGAGCGACACCCGAGCCGCCATCTTGGGAGAGGCACGCGCGCAGTACCGCGCTCTGCCCACAGGGTGGCGCTTGGGAGACAGGCAAGGGATGGAATCAAGGAGTGTCCCAATCCTTGAGGAAATCCCCCTGAATGAACGCCCCAAAAAACCCCGACCAGAACTGAGAAACCTCCTGCCTCTGTATGAGTGCAAAGAGTGTGCAAGGAGTGTGAAAATAGTGTGCATTAGCAATCGATCGGCAGGCATTGGAAATTGATCGCCGATCTAATCGATCGGCAGGCATTAGCAATCGATCGCCGATCTAATAGATCGGCAGGCATTAGCAATCGATCGCCGATCTAAT
>NW_028276298.1:0-25225 GCF_052056855.1 Sturnus vulgaris
TCCCTAAGTTTTCCCAGTTTTTCCCAGCTAGGAGCTGCACAGAAGTCAGGCAGGGGAAGTGACAACAGGGAACAGCTGAAAAATTCAAAGGCACAAAGAGGAAAGGGGAAAGGTTTCAGAAAACAATTCTATGGTCTAAGAATAATTTCTGATTCCCTACTGAGAAGAACACGAACTCACAGCCATTCAGGCCTGACAGTCCCCTGCAGTGAGAGCTCAGCACACATCCACAGAGGCAAGTCCAGCATCTTAAATGAAAAAATAAAAACCAGGAGAAAAAGGTGATTTCTTTTGCTTCAGAGTTATTTCAAGTTCTTAAAGCCCAAGCAACATTTGCTCTTGATTTTGGTTGGGTGAATCATGAGCAGTGGGCACGGGTCATGCCATTCATTGAGCAGAAAACCCGGGGTCATTTAGAGGGGACACAAGAACTGTTTGTGTAGCGACCTCGGGCTGCAGAGGGGCAGGAGAAAGGCCAAGGGAGCTCCCCGGGGCCACCAGGGCCTGTGGGGAACAGAATGGACGCTTGGATGACCAGTGGAGGTGAGGAGTGGATCTGAGTTCATCCACAGGGAAATAAGGAGGGGATACTCTGGAGTGAAAAGCTGAGGTGATGAGTTCACCCACCTGGGCACGAGTTGTGTTTGCACAAAGTGGGACCAGAGGTGAAGGTCAATCCAAAGTCGATCCTGCTTGACCTCTGAATTCCAGGATAAGTTTTACAAGCTGCCAAATGAGGGAGTAAAAATACACAAAAATGAAACCGAGAGCATTCATGAGGTTCCTGGGAGTCCATTACACTGTTGTCATAGAATTCTTAATGAGTTTTGAGCTTTTAATGACAACAATTCAGTACTTTCTTCGGATTATTCACTGTGTAGGATTTGGGGTTTATCTGGATTTTAAAGGCATCGTGGTGGCCCTGACACTGCTCAGGAGCTGGTAGGAAAAGCAGGGTCAGAGCTCCTGGCAGGCACAGGGTGTTTTTCCCAGAGTGGACTGTGGAGGAATTGTTTGGGACTTGGATTGTCCCTCTGGGTGATGCCAGTTGCTGTGATTTGTGTAATTCCATACATTTAACTCCCAATACTTCCCAGCCCAGGAGCTTGAGCTGACAGGGCAGCACACAGATTGTTCTCTGTGCTGTGCCCCGATTTGGGGTTGGCTGTCAGCTTTGCTAGCTCCCGTGAATTATGCCCATAGCCCCGAATTCCCTGCTCAATTCCACTGCCATAACCTCACAGCGCCTCATGGAGTGGGGATATACTGTGGCAGGAAGCTCAGCAGCATCGGCACAGGGACAGGTGTATATTCCAAAGAATTTGCTGTTTCAAACCCTCATCCCCCAGCCCCGCCGATGTCCCTGGGGGGCACTTGACAGAGTTACCTGGATTTCAGCTGATTTCACCCCCCGAGCTCGGGCTCCAGGTGATCTTTTCAAGCAGGAGAAGGCAGGGGCCGGAGGCGCTCGTGGCCCGTGCCGAGGCAGTCCCTGGGGCCACGAGAGGACATCTCTCCCTGCAGAATTTCAGTTCTTTCCAGAGCCTCAGCAGTGACAGAGGACAAAGAGGAAGATGAGGAGGAGGAAGAAGGGGGAGAGGGTTTGAGAGGAGGGGAAGCCCAAATCCGTGCTGTGTGCGGAGCTCCGACAGCACGCTGCAGCCCGCAGCTCAGTGTGAGCACGGGGCAGAGGAGGCGATTTCTGGGCATTCAATCACCCTGAGGCGGGCCCGGCACCGCCCCTGCAGCACCGTCCCCAGCACAGCTCGGTACCGCTCCGGGATCACCCGGCCCCGCCCCCGGTGCCGCCCGGGACCACTGGGGACCGCCCCTAAAGCACCGCCCCGGCCCCGCCCGGTCCCGTCCCCGGGACCTCCGTGCCCCGCCTCGCCAAGCCCCGGCTCCGCCCCGAGCCTGCCCGGGCTGCGCCGGGACCATCGCTGGCGGCCCCGCCCCTCTTCCCCGGGCCGAAGCGGGCTGAAGGAGATGTCCGCACGATTGGAAACGCCGCCGAAAATCGCACCCGTGGCATCGGTGTCGGCGTCGTGCGCAGGCATCCCACTAGAGCGAGCGGGCTCCTTGCTGTGCCACCCTCCTTTTGCAGCCAGAGTTAGAAGGTCGGGGAGTGACACCCGAGCCGCCATCTTGGGAGAGGCAGGCGCGCAGTACCGCGCTCTGCCCACAGGGTGGCGCTTGGGAGACAGGCAAGGGATGGAATCAAGGAGTGTCCCAATCCTTGAGGAAATCCCCCGGAATGAACGCCCCAAAAAACCCCGACCAGAACTGAGAAACCTCCTGCCTCTGTATGAGTGCAAAGGGTGTGCAAGGAGTGTGCAAATAGTGTGCATTAGCAATCGATCGGAAGGCATTGGAAAGCGATCGCCGATCTAATCGATCGGCAGGCGCGATCAATCGATCGCCGATCTAATCGATCGGCAGGCGCGATCAATCGATCGCCGATCTAATCGATCGGCAGGCATTAGCAATCGATCGCCGATCTAATCGATCGGCAGGCGCGATCAATCGATCGCCGATCTAATCGATCGGCAGGCATTGGCAATCGATCGCCGATATAATCGATCGGCAGGCGCGATCAATCGATCGCCGATCTAATCGATCGGCAGGCATTAGCAATCGATCGCCGATCTAATCGATCGGCAGGCATTAGCAATCGAACGCCGATATAATCGATCGGCAGGCGCGATCAATCGATCGCCGATCTAATCGACCGGCAGGCATTAGCAATCGATTGCCGATATAATCGATCGGCAGGCATTAGCAATCGATCGCCGATATAATCGATCGGCAGGCGCGATCAATCGATCGCCGATCTAATCGATCGGCAGGCATTAGCAATCGATCGCCGATCTAATCGATCGGCAGGCGCGATCAATCGATCGCCGATCTAATCGATCGGCAGGCATTGGCAATCGATCGCCGATCTAATCGATCGGCAGGCGCGATCAATCGATCGCCGATCGAATCGATCGGCAGGCATTAGCAATCGATCGCCCATCTAATCGATCGGCAGGCATTGGCAATCGATCGCCGATCTAATCGATCGGCAGGCGCGATCAATCGATCGCCGATCGAATCGATCGGCAGGCATTAGCAATCGATCGCCGATCTAATCGATCGGCAGGCATTAGCAATCGACCGCCGATCTAATCGATCGGCAGGCGCGATCAATCGATCGCCGATCTAATCGATCGGCAGGCATTAGCAATCGATCGCCGATATAATCGATCGGCAGGCGCGACCAATCGATCGCCGATCTAATCGATCGGCAGGCATTAGCAATCGAACGCCGATATAATCGATCGGTAGTCGTGATCAATCGATCGCCGATCTAATCCATAGGCACGCATTAGCTATCGATCGCCGATCTGATTTTTCCCGCCATTTTTCATGGATTTTTTCCCCCATTTCTTACTCATTTTTATCCCCATTTTTCATGCATTTTTTCCCGCAATTTTCGTGGATTTTTTCCCATATTTTCCCCATTTCTCACTGATTTTTTTCCCCCATTTCTCAATGATTTGTTTCCCCAATTTATCAAAGATTTTTTTCCCCATTTCACCATGATGTTTCCCCCATTTCTCACTGATTTTTTTCCCCACATTTTTCCATGGATATTTCCCGATTTTCCCCCCCATTGCTCACTGATTTTTGCCCCCATTTCTCTCTGAATTTTCCCCCCATTTTCCATGCATTTTTCCCCCCATTAATCACTGATTTTCTCCCCATTTATCACTGATTATTGCCCCCATTTTTCACTTATTTTTTCCCCACAGCATCGGCCACCACAGCACGAGCGACAACAGCTCGCTCTGTTCCCGCCATTGCCCATGGATTGTTTCCCTGTTTTCCATGGATTTTTTCCCCATTTCTCACTGATTCCCCCCCCATTTCTCACTGAATATTCCCCCATTTTTCATCGACTTTTCCCCCATTTACCACTGATTTTGTCCCAAATTTTCCCCCATTTCTCATTGATTTTTTTCCCTGTTTCTCACTGATTTTTCCCCCATTTCTTAATGACTTTTCCCGCCATTCATCACGGATTTTTTCCCCCATTTCTCACTGATTTTTTCCCCATTTCTCAATTATTTTTTCCCCCACTTTTCCCCGTTTCTCACTGATTTATTCCCCCATTTTTCATGGATTTTTTTTCCCCCATTTCTCACTGATTTTTTTCCCCATTTTTCAAAGATTCTCCCCCCCCGTTTTTCACTGATTTTTCTCCATTTCTCACTGATTTTCCCACCATTTTTCATGTGGTCTTTTTCCATTTCTCACTGATGTTTTACCCCATTCTTATTACCATTCTCATAGCTCTATTTTATATTTATACATATTCTTATATTTGCATTATTTCTGTTATACACTAGATTTTTCATAGATATTTGCTACTTAGATTTCATTATATTTTACATGTATACCAATCTAGTTCTATTCTTTATATTTTATTTTTATATTAGCTATAAAAACCGTGCCTCTACCCAAATAAAAAGCATTTAAACATTCCTTTTAGACTATATTTAGGTATTTTTTATGGTTCTGTTTTTCATGCATTCTACACCCACCCCTCCCTCTCAATGTTCTGGCACCCACCATGACCCCCCCCCCCCCCCCATGCCCGACTCACCTGCTCCTCCAGCGCAGCCCGGCTCCCTTTCCCAGGGACCTTGGGGTGCCCCAAACCACGTCGGAGCCCCCAGTCTCCACACCCTCCCCCTCCGTAGGGAACGGGAATGGGATGGGGAGCACACAGGACAAGAAAGGAACACAAAAGACACACTGGACAGAGAGAAGAAAAGGGCTGGAAGCTGGATATGAGGATGAAAGTGGAGCAGCAACAAACCTCAGGACTCTTGACTAGAGAGTGTGGCTGCTGAACGTCTCAAAAAAAACCCCCAGCTCCAACACAACATGCTGTGCTCACGGCTCGGCCTGGGACTCATCAGTGAACATCTCTCTCTTGCCAGGGCCATAAAGCCCCCGAGAAAACACGAGGTGAGGTTGATGTGCTCCGGCTTTGCTCCTGCTCAGCCCTAACCCCAGCCCCTGCTGCCAGTGAGCACCCTGATCTCTGAACCTCTTCTCAGCTTGTTTGTACGCTTCCAAATTCCTTCCTCTTTCTTCAAGCTTCATCTGTTTCCTGGCATTGGGAGAATGACAAGTGTTTAGCACAGCGCAATGAATACAACAGTCTCATTTTCAGAAGACACAACTGAACGAGAACCGACAGCAGCACTGCTTCGAGACAATCTGGGCACACGTTTCCCTTCCAGCAATCTGAGTGTTCTTTTGTGTCACGCCTGAAATCCTGAAAATGGTTTTTTGAGAAAAATTATCCATAACTAGAAAACAATCCAACCAAATAAATAGAACCCCTAGGATATAATAACAGCCCATATACTACAACACTCCAATTCTAATATTAATAAGAAAACAGAAATTAGCTACACAGCATTACCTCAAACAAACACTACATACTGGCAAGAATCAAAGCCACCACAAAATAATTCAAGAACTACCCTATGCCTTATGCTACAGGCTAGAACGCCATCGGCAAACCTTATCAAGGTATCCTTTAAAAACAACGCCCCACCAAAAACAAAAACAACACAAAACGCCATTCAAGAACTCCCTTATCAACACCTGAATGAAAAAACATGGCATTAGATAAATAGACCATAGCCCTTATCATACGCCATCTACAAACAAAATAAAGCTATACCATACATCCTCGAAAACCACCTTCAAAGCACGACATTAGAAAAAAAACCTTTCCAGAATTAAAAGCTGTATCTAACAAAAGCCGTCTGATAAAATTAACAACCAAGCCCCCACCATCAGAGCTGCCCCTACTAAACTCCCCATCGTACATATGAAAAATCAGTTTTAAAAACCTACTTCAATTCATTCTGCCTCAAATACAAAACCATCCAGAAAGTTACCTTCACTCAAAAACAAAAGCGCACGTAGTAAATAACATTAAAAAATAAATCAGCACACTACACACCACAAGCATAAAATATTGAATTAAAACCAAAAATACCCCTAGTCATTAAAGAGCCCAGCCGCAAGCTATATTTAACTATAACTTCGTGCAAACGTACACATATCATTAAAATAGATTTCTTTCAGAATACAACTGATGATCTAAAATAGTAAAATGTCCGAGAACGATATTATAATAGGATATCCTCGATCATCCTCCCGCAAATTCTCTCCACTGTATTGTCCGACACACACCGGAAAAAAAATCCAGGTTTTACTTTTTTCAGCTAACTTCTCATTTATTAGCTGAGAGGAATGTTGAATTTGTCTTTACAAATGAGCTGTGGATCAGCCTGTAGATAAGGCTAGCACTGAGAGATAAAAGAAACAATGGGATGGATTCCACTGATTGATGAATGGAAAGAGATAGTTGCCTTTACAAACAAACTGCAGGGCTGCTGATAAATGAAATTGGATATCGAAAGATGAAAGAAGCAACGGGGGGAAACTATGAATTCTAGAAGAATTAAAAATTAAAAGGGAGGGTTATACATTAGAGGGGAATTTCAGGTATCAGGCGTTCCGGGAAGTCTGTGTCTCTCAAGTACCTCAGCCAATGGGAAAAGAGAGAGGGAAATGCGGCCGGGAAAATAGGATAAAAAGGAGGCTGCGTCCTCCAAAAATTGGAGAGATCCCAGGGGAATGTCCCATGGCCTCTCCCTTTATTCGAATAAAGCAAAAAGGACTCCTCCGTTTCCTTTTTGGACATAAACCGCTGGTGTTTGTGGATTAATTTGCCTGACATTTAGCAACATATTGTTAAAAAAAAAAAAAAAAAAAGTGATCCAGAAGAGGGCAACATTGACAGCCATTCCAAGACAGGATGAACAAATGCTTTCACATTGACAGAGGATGCTGCGATGTTCTGAGAACAGAAGACAGAATAAAATAAAGGAAGGTGATGTTACAAGACAGAAAAGGGTAAAATAAAAGGAGTACCTGAGACTGGGGGGCGGGGGGGAAGAAAATGGGGAAATATTAATTGCTACACACTAGGTACAAATGCTTTTTACAAGTTATTGATGAGAAGCAAGCTAAAAGCGTCTTACTGCTGCTAGTGATATCATGCTCCAAGCTCTGCTAATAATTCCTATTTCTAGCAATAGTTAAATTGAACTCACTACATTCCAACTATTTTTCTGCTTGTTTAGATGGCAGATCCGTTTGGAACACACCTTAGTATAGCAAATTCTATGCCCAGGTAGGGACCTCTCAGTTCTTCCATAAAACATTTTCTTCTGCATTATGGCAAGCCTTTGTTTTAGCTTGACAGCTTTCTTGAAACTTCAATTTACGCATGTATCCAAAGACATTTGCAATTCCAGAAATTGGTAGGCACATCATATGGAAAGTAAATAACATTCTCGAGAGGGAGTTGCTTTGTTACTGAGGGGATGAAAAGCAAGGCTAGAGCTAGTAGAACTACCCAAGAAATTGGACTTAACGCAGCTTTTACAAGGCTCAAAGTAGCCATACCGAGATGTTTGAGCTAAAAGCCCCAGTTACCAGACTTACAGGCCTAATAGTTATCACCACACCACATTCCCTGGTTGCAGGATTTTTAACAGCAGTGCAGAACGCTACTGAAAATTATTTTTAGGTTGAATTGTTCTCTCCCCTCACTGCCTGTGTAGCTGTTAGAGGCTTCCAGGAGGCTGGGGAAGCAGACTGCTGGTTTCACTTCCAGACAGGTCACTTCCATCGTCTGCTGGAGGGCACTTTGAAGCCCGTGGCCTTTTCTTGCTCTATTGTATCTGACAACTTTCCTCCCCCACGTCTGTTTTTTAGCGGGCAGCATTTTTGGAGGGCCAGTCAAAGACCTCAGGCTCCGAGAGAATTCGTCTGCTTTGCTCTATTTATGTGTGCAACAGATGGGAGCAGCAACTTAGTCAAGTAGTAACTTCTGAGCTGCCCAGTTATCAGTAAACCAAAATATTCTTTTGTGACTCTCGCCAGACGAACATATCATCCTATCCGAGTCACACACTGCCCCTCTGGCATTTTCCAGTCAGACAAAGAATTCCTGGCCCCTTCCTTGCATGAACCTCAGCTCTCCACCTTGTTCCAGAAAGAGTTCTAGATCCAAGGCCCAGTGAGCCAGCTACCCTTTGCTGCCCTGAGCAGTATGGAAACAGCCAAGCCCCAGCCCTGCAGCCCTGCCTAACTCGCCTTTGCCTCCCAAACCTGAACCTTTTCCTTGGCTGTGGCATCCTCACTCATGCAATCCTGAAGACAAAAATCTGATTTGGCAGGTGAGGCCGTTTCTAACGCAAAAGCTTCACCAAGGTTTCTCTTCCAACTTCAGCCTTAAACAGTCCTCTCCTCCTCAGACAGCCCCCACCTCCAGCCTTTAGCTGTAAATACTTACTGGTTTATAGCTAATGCTTGCCACCCCTCAAAATTAAGTCTTTTGATATGCATTTACATCCCTCCCTAACCATGTCCTCATCACCCTTCCCAAACTCAGCCTCATCTCCAGGCCTAGAACCTCTCCCTAGGTGAGGGACTGTCCTCGGGTAGGAGTGCTGACAGACCTGTGCATGAGCCCAGCTGCATAGCCCGTGCTAATCCCAGCCCAGCTCTAGCCTTTAAACCCACTGGGGCTTTGGTACTGGAGGCCCAGTTACAGTAACCCCTGTGGCCGTTCCGCTTCCAGGCCATCTGGGAGTTGTGATCCCCCACCCTACACCACTTTGGTGAGAAATGCATTCCTTTCTTACAATAAAGTTTTCATTTTATGTCTAAATTCAAGCATTCCGAGAAAACGTGTAGCAATGATATCAAGACAGACATGACAGGCACCAACATGAGTCTTTCATTACACACTTTTCATGCCTTCTCTCCACAGATTTCTTTGAGGCAACTCTGACTCCTTTTCTCACAGGCAGCTCCACACAGCACCGACTCCTCCTCTCCTCTGTACGACTGGCTAAACCCCAGCCTGTCCCTTCCCCAGCCACCTGAGCCTGTCTGTCCCACACACAGCATCCTCTCACCTTGTCCATCCCTTGCACGGCCACGTGTCCCTTCCTCCTCGCAGCACAGCCAGCAGGCTCCAGCCCACACTGCAGCAGGCTCTGCACCTCCAGCTGGAGCTGTGCTTAGTGAAACTGGCAGCCAGCTGACCCACGCTTTTATAACAACCAGCCTCACTGGGCAGGCAAGGCTGTTTCCACTCCTTGCTAATCACTACAGCTGTAACTCGTTGGCAACTAGTGCCTTCTGCACTATCCTTACAAACTATTCTCCTACAGAAATGGACCGGAATTCCGCGGGGATTTTCCGGGGATTCCGGGGGGATTTTCTCGGGAATTCCGGGGGGATTTTGTCGGGAATTCCGGGGGAATTTTGTCGGGGATTCCGGGGGGATTTTCTGGGGGATTCCGGGGGGATTTTATCGGGGGTTCCTGGGGGATATTCCCGGGGATTCCGGGGGGATTTTATCGGGGATTCTGGGCATATTTTCTCGCGGATTCCGGGGGGATTTTCTCGCGGATTCCGGGGGGATTTTCTCAGGGATTCCGGGGGGATTTTTCCCGGGAAATCCGGGGGGATTTTCCCCGCGATTCCAGGGGGATTTTCCAGGGGATTCCGGGCATATTTTCTCGGGGATTCCTGGGGGATTTTCCAAGGGATTCCATGGGGATTATCCAGGGGATTCCAGGGGGATTTTATCGGGGATACCTGGGGGATTTTCCAGGGGATTCCGGGGGGATTTTCACGGGGATTCCGGGGGAATTTTCACTGGGATTCCGGGGCGATTTTCTCAGGGAATTCCGGGGGATTTTCTCGGGAATTCCGGGAGGATTTTCAGGAGTATTCCGGGGGGATTTTCCCGAGTATTCCGGGGGGATTTTTTCGGGGAGTCCGGGGGGATTTTCCCGGGGATTCCGAGGGGATATTCCCGGGGAATTCCGGGGGGATTTTCTCCGGGATTCCGGGGGGATTTTCCAGGGGTTTCAGCGAGGAATTTCCCGGGGAATTCCCGGTGGATTTTCCAGGGGATTCCGGGTGGATTTTCTCGGGGATTCCGGGGGGATTTTCCCGAGTATTCCGGGGGGAATTTTTCGGGGAGTCCGGAGGGATTTTCCCGGGGTATCCGGGGTGATTTTACGAGGAATTCCGGGGGATTTTCCGGGGATTCCTGTGAGATTTTCCGTGGATTCGGGGCGGATTTTCTCGGGAATTCCGGGGAGATGTTCCCCGGGATTGCGGGGGGATTTCCCGCGGGATTCCGGTGGGCATTTTCCGGGGATTTCGGGGGGATTTTCTCGGGGATTCCGGGGGGATTTTCCCCGGGTATTCCGGGTGGATTTTCCCTGGGTTTCCGGGGCGATTTCCTCGGGGATTCCGGAGGGATTTTCCCAGGGAATTCCTGGAAGAATTTCTCGGGTTTTCCGGGGCGATTTTCCCGGGGAATCCGGGGGGATTTTCTCGGGGATTCCGGGGGGATTTTCCCGAGTATTTCGGGGGGGTTTTCTCGGGGATTCCGTGGGGATTTCCCCGGGGATTCCGGGGGGATTTTCCCGAGTATTCCGGGAGGATTTTGTCGGGGATTTCCGGCAGATTTTCTCGTGGATTCCGGGACGATTTTCCCGAGGAATTCCAGGGGGATTTTCTCGGGGATTCCGGGGGGATTTTCTCGGGAATTCCGGGGGGATTTTCTCGGGGATTCCGGGGGGATTTTCCCGGGGATTCCGGGGGGATTTTCCGGGGATTCTGGGGGAATTTTCCAGGGGATTCGGGGCCGATTTTCGCGGGGATTCTGGGGGGATTTTGTCGGGGATTCCGGGGGGATTTTCCCTGGTAATTCCAGGGGATTTTCGGGGGATCTCGGGGACAGTATCCCAGAGATTCGGGGCGCATTTTCCGGGGATTCCGGGGGGATTTTTCGGGGATTCCGGGGGGATTTTCCAGGGGATTCCGGGGGGATTTTTCGGGGATTCCGGGGGGATTTTCCAGGGGATTCCGGGCATATTTTCCCGAGTATTACGGGCGAATTTTCTCGGGGATTCCGGGGAGATTTTCTCGCGTATTCCCGGGGCATTTTCCTGGAGATTCCAGGGGGATTTTATCGGGGATTCCGGGGGGATTATCCAGGGGATTCCGGGGGGATTATCCAGGGGATTCCGGGGGGTTTTACCAGGGGATTCCGGGCATATTTTCCCGAGTATTACGGGCGAATTTTCTCGGGGATTCCGGGGAGATTTTCTTGGGGATTCCGGGGAGGCTTTCACAGGGATTTCTGGGGGATTTTCGCCTGGATTCCGGGGGGATTTTCTCGCGGATTCCCGGGGGATTTTCCCGGGGAATTCCGGGGGGATTTTCTCGGGAATTCCGGGGGGATTTTGTCGGGGATTCCGGGGGGATTTTCTGGGGGATTCCGGGGGGATTTTATAGGGGGTTCCTGGGGGATATTCCCGGGGATTCCGGGGGGATTTTCTCGCGGATTCGGGGGGATTTTCTCAGGGATTCCGGGGAGATTTTATCGGGGATTCCGGGGGGATTTTTCCCGGGAAATCCGGGGGGATTTTCCCCGCGATTCCAGGGGGATTTTCCAGGGGATTCCGGGCATATTTTCTCGGGGATTCCTGGGGGATTTTCCAAGGGATTCCATGGGGATTTTCCAGGGGATTCCTGGGGGATTTTCCCGGGGATTCCTGGGGGATTTTCCAGGGGATTCCGGGGCGATTTTCTCAGGGAATTCCGGGGCGATTTTCTCAGGGAATTCCGGGGGATTTTCTCGGGAATTCCGGGAGGATTTTCAGGAGTATTCCGGGGGGATTTTCCCGAGTATTCCGGGGGGATTTTTTCGGGGAGTCCGGGGGGATTTTCCCGGGGATTCTGAGGGGATATTCCCGGGGAATTCCGGGGGGATTTTCTCCGGGATTCCGGGGGGATTTTCCAGGGGTTTCAGCGAGGAATTTCCCGGGGAATTCCCGGTGGATTTTCCAGGGGATTCCGGGTGGATTTTCTCGGGGATTCCGGGGGGATTTTCCCGAGTATTCCGGGGGGAATTTTTCGGGGAGTCCGGAGGGATTTTCCCGGGGTATCCGGGGTGATTTTACGAGGAATTCCGGGGGGATTTTCCCGAGTGTTCCGGGGGGATTTCCTCGGGGATTACGGGATGATTTTCTCGGGCAATTCCGGGGGATGTTCTCGGGTATTCCGGGGCCATTATCTCGGTGATTCCGGGGAGATTTTCCCGGGGATTCCGAGATTATTTTCCCGGGGAATTCATGGGGATTTTCCCGGGGATTCCGGGGGGATATTCGCGGGGATTCCGGGGGATTTTCTCGGGGATTTCGGAGGGATTTTCCCAGGGAATTCCTGGAAGAATTTCTCGGGTTTTCCGGGGGGATTTTCCAGGGGATTCCGGGGGGATTTTTCGGGGATTCCGGGGGGATTTTCCAGGGGATTCCGGGCATATTTTCCCGAGTATTACGGGCGAATTTTCTCGGGGATTCCGGGGGGATTTTCCCGAGTATTTCGGGGGGGTTTTCTCGGGGATTCCGTGGGGATTTCCCCGGAGATTCCGGGGGGATTTTCCCGAGTATTCCGGGAGGATTTTGTCGGGGATTTCCGGGGGATTTTCTCGTGGATTCCGGGACGATTTTCCCGAGGAATTCCGGGGGGATTTTCTCGGGGATTCCGGGGGGATTTTCTCGGGGATTCCCGGGGGATTTTCCAGGGGGATTCCGGGGTGATTATCCCGGGGATTTTCCTGGGGGATTTTCCCGGGGATTCCGGGGGATTTTCTCGGGGATTCCGGGTTGATTTTCCCGGGGAATTCCGAGGGATTTTCTCGGGGATTCCGGGGGGGCTTTCACGGGGATTTCTGGGGGATTTTCGCCTGGATTCCGGGGGGATTTTCCCGGGGATTCCGGGGGAAATTTCTCGGGGAGTCCGGGGGGATTTTCTAGGGGAATTCCGGGGGATTTTCTCGGGGATTCTGGGGGGATTTTCCATCGGACTCCGGGTTGATTTTCCCGGGGACTCCGGGGGATTTTCTCGGGGATTTCTGGAGGATTTTCCCGGGGATTCCGGGCGGATTTTCTCGTGGATTCCGGGACGATTTTCCCGAGGAATTTCGGGGAGATTTTCTCGGGGATTCCGGGGGGATTTTCTCGGGGATTCCCGGGGGATATTCCCGGGGAATTCCGGGGGGATTTTCTCGGGGATTCCGGGGAATTATCCAGGGGATTCCGGGGGGATATTGCAGAGTATTCCGGGGGGATTTTCCGGGGAATCTGGGGGGATTTTCTCGGGGATTCCGGGGGGATTTTCCCGGCGAATTCCGGGGGGATTTTCTCGGGGATTCCGGGGTGATTATCCCAGGGATTTTCCTGGGGGATTTTCCCGGGGAATTCCGGGGGATTTTCTCGGGGATTCCGGGGAAATCTTCCAGGGGATTCGGGGCGGATTTTCTCGGGGATTCCGGGGAGATTATCCCGGGGATTTCGGGGAGATTTTCTGGGGGATTCCTGGGGGATTTTCTCGGGGATTCCGGGGGGATTTTCCCGGGGATTCCCGGGGATTTTCTCTCGGATTTTTTCCCCAATTTTTCAAGCATTTTTTCCCGCAATTTTCGTGGATTTTTCCCAAATTTTCCCCATTTCTCACTGATTTTTTTCCCCATTTCTCAATGATTTTTGCCCCAATTTATCAAAGATTTTTTTCCCCATTTCTCACTGATTTTTATCCCCCATTTCTCTCTGATTTTTTCCCCATTTCTCTCTGATTTTTTCCCCATTTCACCATGATGTTTTCCCCATTTCTCACTGATTTTTCCGTTGATTTTTCATGGATTTTTCCACCCATTTTTCGTGGATTTTTTCCCCATTTTTCCCCATTTCTCACTGATTTTTTCCCCCATTTATCACTCCTTTTTCCCCATTTTTCCCCATTTCTCACTGATTTTTTCCGCCATTTTTCATGGATGTTTCCCCCAATTTTCATGGATATTTCCTGATTTTCCCCCCCATTTCTCACTGATATTTGCCCCCATTTCTCTCTGAATTATTCCCCCCATTTTTCATGCATTTTCCCGCCCATTAATCACTGATTTCTTCCCCATTTCTCACTGACTTTTCCCCCCATTTCTCACTGATTTTTATCCCCCACTTCTGACTGATTTTTCCCAATTTTTCGTTGATCTTTTTCCCCATTCCTCACCGATTTTTCCCCCATTTCTCTCTGATTTTTCCATCATTTTTCATGGTTTTTCCCCCCCATTTCTCACTGATTTTACCCCATTTCTCACTGATTTTATTAATGTTTGTATTTCTATTTCTAATTATGTTTATATTTATATTTATTATTATTGTTTTGCACGTTTATGTTTATGTTTATGTTATTGTTTATATCTATGCAGGTTAACGTTTGTGCATGTTTCTGTCTATGTTTATATTTATGCATATTTATTTTTATGCCGGCGAACGCGGGCAGGCGTTTTATGTAAACGCCTATCCGCCGGGGTCTTATGGCGGCCGCCATCTTGAGCGTGTCCGCACTCTCAAAATGGCGGCTCGGGCGGCACCCCGCGTGACCTTCCCAAAATGGCGGCAGAAAGGGCGGGAAAAATCAGGACCCCGGTGTGTAGGCATAAAATGCCTGATTAAATGGCCGACGCCGATCCGCTCGCCGCCAATTTTCCCGGACGTGTCAGAGCGTGCCGACAACGGCCGCGCGGTCCGCGGTGCCGCGGGCGTGAGGGCGCCGGCGGGCGCGGGCAGGCGTTTTACGTAGACGCCTATCCTCCGGGGTCCTAGAGAGGCCGCCATCTTGAGCGTGTCCGCACTCTCAAAATGGCGGCTCGGGCGGCACCCCGCCTGACCTTCCCAAAATGGCGGCAGAAAGGGCGGGAAAAAATCAGGACCCCGGTGTGTAGGCATAAGATGCCTGATTACATCGCCGACGCCGATCCGCTCGCCGACAATTTTCCCGGACGTGTCAGAGCGTGCCGACAACGGCCGCGCGGTCCGCGGTGCCGCGGGCGTGAGGGCGCCGGCGGGCGCGGGCAGGCGTTTTACGTAGACGCCTATCCTCCGGGGTCCTAGGGAGGCCGCCATCTTGAGCGTGTCCGCACTCTCAAAATGGCGGCTCGGGCGGCACCCCGCCTGACCTTCCCAAAATGGCGGCAGAAAGGGCGGGAAAAAATCAGGACCCCGGTGTGTAGGCATAAGATGCCTGATTACATCGCCGACGCCGATCCGCTCGCCGACAATTTTCCCGGACGTTTCAGAGTGTGCCGACAACGGCCGCGCGGTCCGCGGTGCCGCGGGAGTGAGGGCGCCGGCGGGCGCGGGCAGGCGTTTTATGTAAACGCCTATCCGCCGGGGTCCTAGAGAGGCCGCCATCTTGAGCGTGTCCGCACTCTCAAAATGGCGGCTCGGGCGGCACCCCGCCTGACCTTCCCAAAATGGCGGCAGAAAGGGCGGGGAAAAAATCAGGACCCCGGTGTGTAGGCATAAGATGCCTGATTACATCGCCGACGCCGATCCGCTCGCCGCCAATTTTCCCGGACGTGTCAGAGCGTGCCGACAACGGCCGCGCGGTCCGCGGTGCCGCGGGCGTGAGGGCGCCGGCGGGCGCGGGCAGGCGTTTTACGTAGACGCCTATCCGCAGGGGTCCTAGAGAGGCCGCCATCTTGAGCGCTGCCGCAGGGCTGGGTCCCGGCCCGCGGGCCCTTCCGCCATCCTGAGAGGGGCACGGTGCAGTACCCGCCCGTGTCCACACGGCGGCAGCACTGCCGCCCAACTCAGCCCGGCACTGCCGCCCTGTCAGGGACAGCCAGAGAAGGGAGAGAGTTCCAAGCACCAGAGTCCCCACCCGTCATAAAATCCTCTCAATGAACGCCCCTAAAAAACCCCGACCCAAACTAAAAATGCCCTGCCTCTGACCAAATGAAAAAAAAAACCTTTTCTATATAGAAATCATCTATTTTTTAATATTTAATTTATAGTCATAATCTAGACATATTTCATATATTCAATTTAATTGCTATTCTATTTATCATATATACAATATTATTTTATTATTCATTATATACATAGATTTATATTACTAATGTTATTTCTATTTTATCTATATCCATCTATATTTGTAGGTTCATAGTTTTTAATATTATTTCTTTAAAAGCTCTGCCTCTAACCAAATAGAAACAAAAAACTCGATTATTTTAAATTATATTTGAATATATTTTTCTATTTAGTTTTCATATTTATATCTGTAGATTTATATGTCTATATTGTGGATTCTATATTTATATACTATTTAATGTATTTTTTACTAGTATATTAATATACTAGATGCTATTTACATTCTATTATAACATACTATTTAATATAACATATTAAAATCGATAAATTCTTTATATTACATACTACATACATGTATTTTATATTTATATTTATTTCTATAGATTTATACTTACATATATATATGCATATATAGTTATAATAATTTTATGTCAGTATCTATTTTTGCATATTGGTATATTTTTGCCTATATTATTTATTAAAAACCCTCCTCTAACCAAATAAAAACCAATAAAACATTCCTTTGAAAGTCTGAATATTTATATATTTCTATTTTCATAACAAAATATAATGTAATGTAATATATTTATATATTGGTTTCTTATATTTGCTTCTATATTTTTATTCTTTATCTTTTCTATTTACAGTATCTATAAAAAAACCCTACCTCTATCCAAACACAAGCCAATAAAACATTCCTTTTAGACTATATTTAGCTGTTTTTTAAGGTTCTGTTTTTCATGCATTCTACACCCACCCCTCCCTCTCAATGTTCTGGCACCCACCATGACCCCCCCCCATGCCCGACTCACCTGCTCCTCCAGCGCAGCCCGGCTCCCTCTCCCATATAATCTCGATAGAATCGATCGGCAGGCATTGGCAATCGATCGCCGATCTAATCGATCGGCAGGCATTGGCAATCGATCGCCGATGTAATCGATCGGCAGGCATTAATAATCGATCGCCGATATAATCGATCGGCAGGCATTAGGAATCGATCGCCGAGCTAATCGATCGGCAGGCGCGATCAATCGATCGCCGATATAATCGATCGGCAGGCGCGATCAATCGATCGCCGATATAATCGATCGGCAGGCATTAGCAATCGATCGCCGATCTAATCGATCGGCAGGCACGATCAATCGATCGCCGATCTAATCGATCGGCAGGCATTAGCAATCGATCGCCGATATAATCGATAGGCAGGCACGATCAATCGATCGCCGATATAATCGATCGGCAGGCACGATCAATCGATCGCCGATATAATCGATCGGCAGGCATTGGCAATCGATCGCCGATATAATCGATCGGCAGGCGCGATCAATCGATCGCCGATATAATCGATCGGCAGGCATTGGCAATCGATCGCCGATCTAATCGATCGGCAGGCATTGGCAATCGATCGCCGATGTAATCGATCGGCAGGCATTGGCAATCGATCGCCGATCTAATCGATCGGCAGGCATTGGCAATCGATCGCCGATGTAATCGATCGGCAGGCGCGTTCAATCGATCGCCGATGTAATCGATCGGCAGGCATTAGCAATCGATCGCCGATGTAATCGATCGGCAGGCGCGTTCAATCGATCGCCGATGTAATCGATCGGCAGGCATTAGCAATCGATCGCCGATATAATCGATCGGCAGGCGCGATCAATCGATCGCCGATGTAATCGATCGGCAGGCATTGGCAATCGCTCGCCGCCTCTCGGGCTGTTGCAGTACCGCGCTCTGGCCCGATGGCGGCGCTTTGTGCACTGGAACCCAGCGCCTTCGGGCTGCGGCCGTGGGAGCCCCGAGCCCCGCTGGGTCCATCCCAGAGCACGGCCCTGCTCTTCTCACACTCCGCATTGTCAGGGCTCGTTCCCTCTGTCCCTGACCCTTCCAATCCCTCCAAGGACTCCCCAAACTCCTCCACAGAGCCCCCCAAGTCTTCACCAGGACCCCTCCCCCCCAAACCACTCCCCTTTCCCAGATCCCCACTTGGAGCGTCCCGATTCCCTCTCGCCCCTCCCAGGCAACCCCAACCCTTCGAATCCCAGCCCCCCACCCCCGAAATGAACCGGGCGAGGCGGTGCCAAAGCTCAGTGGCCAGTTTATAAAAAGGGGGGCTCGGGGGCCCCCCGTATCAACATATGTACAGGGGAGAGAGGCATGTACAGGTATTTACACCCCCCGAGGTATTTACAGAGCCGGGGGGAGGGGGGGGACCCAGGAGGGGGGCGGGGGGAGGGGCAGACCCCCCCCCCACATCCCCCCCCTTTCCCCTCAGCAGGGTCCCAGCCCCTCCCCCCTCCCACCCCCCCCCAAAGGACACGCCCCGAGTTTCTACAAGAAACAGCCCCAAAAAAAAAAAAAATAAAAGGCGGGGGGGGGGGATAAAAGAGCCTTTTCCGAAGGGGGGTGGTGACGTCACGGGGATGTCGCGGTGACGTCATCACGGGCGTCGCACGGCGGGGGGAGGGGCATCCGTCAACGGCGGCCCCCGAGGTTGGCAACCACGGCCAGAGGTCGCCTCTCGGGCCACCTGCGGCCCCTTCTCGTGTCGCCCGGCCACGGCCACGGCGGCCAGAGGCCAACTCGGGGCACGGCCGGGGCAACCCCGGTGGCCAAACGCCAACCCCGCCGTGACGCAAACTCTGAACGTCCAAAGGCAACGGCGAGCGAGCCCGAATCCGAGCGAGCCCGAATCCGAGCGAGCCCGAATCCGAGCGATCCCGAACCCGAGCGGCCCCGAAGCCGAGCGAGCCCGAATCCGAGCGATCCCGAAGCCGAGCGGCCCCGAATCCGAGCGGTCCCGAATCCGAGCGACCCCGAAGCCGAACGGCCCCGAATCCGAGCGGCCCCGAATCCGAGCGGCCCCGAATCCGAGCGGCCCCGAATCCGAGCGAGCCCGAAGCCGAGCGATCCCGAATCCGAGCGGCCCCGAAGCCGAGCGGCCCCGAAGCCGAGCGGCCCCGAAGCCGAGCGGCCCGAAGCCGAGCGAGCCCGAATCCGAGCGGCCCCGAAGCCGAGCGGCCCCGAATCCGAGCGAGCCCGAATCCGAGCGGCCCCGAAGCCGAGCGGCCCCGAATCCGAGCGAGCCCGAATCCGAGCGGCCCCGAAGCCGAGCGATCCCGAATCCGAGCGACGCCGAATCCGAGCGGCCCCGAAGCCGAGCTGGCCGCCGTGGCTAGTTGAGGGTGCCGCCGTGGCTAGTTGAGGGTGCCGCCGTGGCTAGTTGAGGGTGCCGCGGCAGCTCTCGGTGCGGCACAGGCACGGGATCTTGGTGTCCTCGATGGGGAATTTGTAGTCGTAGGTGATCTCCTCGTTGACGCCGATCGCCTGCTTCGAGTAGATGACGATTTTCTTCTGCGCCTCGATGGTGATGACCTTGGCGTAGCAGTTGGGCTGCGGGTGGGGAGGGAGAGGTGGCCCGAGGTGGGGGGTGAGTTCAGCGAGGACCCCTCCCCCTCGCTGCGTGCCCCCACACCCCGGATTTGGGGGCTCACCGTGCAGCAGTGGTTGATGAAGCGAGCCAGGTTGCCGCACTTGGTGGCGTCGATGATGGTGTCGTGGTCCACGCGGAACAGGTAACTGCTGCCGATGCCCTCCTGCGCGTAGCGCTTCTCCCGCATGTCGGCCACCACCTGCGGGGCCACCCCGCGGGGGGGTCACAGTGGCCACCCGGCGAACCCACCCCCCACACCCCCCGGTAAAAGCCGACCGCGCCGGCCCGAAGTTGACTGAGCCGCTCCGGAGGCCAAATGCCAGCTCGGGGGAGGCCAAAACTCGGGCGCGGTGGCCCAAAAGTCGAGCCGTGGGATCCAGGTGTGGGCACGGGTGGCCGAATGCCAACCACAACGGCCAAAACTCGACCGTGGCAAGAACCGGGCACCTCGGGCCACTCGGGGGCCACCAGGAGGCTGTGGGATACCCGAGGGGTCCGTGGGGGGGTGGGGGGGGGGCCGGGAGGTGATGCCGTGGTGGCAACCAGGAGCTGGGAGGTGGCAAAGGATTGCCCGGGGTCCCTGTGGGTGTCTGGGGACACTGGGGAGGGGGTTTGGGGACACTGGGGGGGTTTGGGGACACTGGGGGGGTTTGGGGACACTGGGGAGGGGGTTTGGGGACACTGGGGGGGTTTGGGGACACTGGGGGGGTTTGGGGACACTGGGGAGGGGGTTTGGGGACACTGGGGAGGGGATTTGGGGACACTCGGGGGGATTTGGGGACACTGGGGAGGGGGTTTGGGGACACTGGGGAGGGGTTTGGGGACACTGAGGGGGTTTGGGACACTCGGGGAGTTTGGGGACACTGGGGGGGTTTGGGACACTGGGGAGGGGTTTGGGGACACTGGGGAGGGGGTTTGGTGACACTGGGGGGGTCTGGGGACACTCGGGGGGTCTGGGGACACTCGGGGGGTTTGGGGACACTGGGGAGGGGGTTTGGGGACACTCGGGGAGTTTGGGGACACTCGGGGGGGGGTTTGGGGACACTCGGGGGGGGATTTGGGGACACTCGGGGAGGGGTTTGGGGACACACCTGGCGGATGTTCTGCCCCACGTACTCGATGACCATCTCGTCGGCCGCGATCGGCTCCATGGCGAACAGGCCCCACTCGTGGATCCGCTGCGGCCGAACCGGAGCCGCTTCTTCCGGAACTGCGGCACGAGAGGGGGGCGGGGGGGGGACACACGTGACGTCACCGCCACGGGCGTGGGGACAGCACGGGGGGGGTGGGGAGGGGGGACGTGCCATTGGGGGTGGGGACAGCGGTGACGTCACCAGGGGACACGGCACAAGGGACAGGCGGGGGACAAGGGGGGGACACTGGGGTGACACTGGGGGACAATGGGGGGACAATGGGGTGACAATGGGGTGACACTGGGGGGACACTGGGGTGACCAGAGGGACACTGGGGTGACCAGGGGGACACTGGGGGGACACTGGGGGGACACCGGGGGACACTGGGGTGACAATGGGGTGACAATGGGGTGACACTGGGGGGACACTGTGGGGACACTGGGTGACACCAGGGTGACACCGGGGACACTGGGGTGACCAGAGGGACACTGGGGGGACACTGGGGGGACACTGGGGGGACACTGGGGTGACACTGGGGGGACACTGGGTGACCAGAGGGACACTGGGCTGACACTAGAGTGACACCGGGGACACTGGGGTGACACTGGGGGGACACTGTGGGGACACTGGGTGACGCCAGGGTGACCAGAGGGACACCGGGGTGACACTGGGGTGACCGGAGGGACACTGGGGGGATACCGGGGTGACACCGGAGGGACACTGGGGTGACACGGGGGTGACACCGGGGGGACATCCATGGCCACCACGGACGCACCTTGAGCTGGTTGAGCTTGAGCAGGTCGCTGTCCGGCAGCGCGGCCGCGCCGATGGCGCTCAGCAGGCGCCGCTGCTCCGAGCGTCGCTCCGACAGCACCCGGTTGGGACCCTGGCGACGGGGAGGGGACACCGCGGTGGGCGCCGGGGAGGGGGGGAGGAGGGTCCCCAGGTGTGTGTGTGTGGGGGGGGGTCTCACCTGGGTGTCGGGGGCGTCGGGGTCGGGGCGGGGCGCGGGGCAGGGCCGCAGGTACCGCGCCTTCTCGCGCCGGCTGATGGGGTAGTAGCCCTCGCTGCGGGCGCTGCCCGTGCGGTGCTCGCGGCTCTCGGGCCACCGGCGGCGGCGCCGCGGGCTGCTCGTCCTCGTCAGTGATGGCCGCGAGTCAAGGCGACAACGAGCGCGGCGAAGGGGACGGCGAGGGCTGCCGTGACCCCAGCAGGGCCAGGGGACCCGTCCCCAGCGCCCACCCGTGTCCCCAGCGCCCACCCGTGTCCCCAGCGCCCACCCGTGTCCCCATCCCCGTGTCCCCATCCCTGTGTCCATCCCCATGTCCCCATGTCCCCCTGTCCCCAGGCCCAGGATATCGGTGTGGGGCACCCAGTGCCCATCCCCGTGTCCCCATCCCCATGTCCCCGTGGTGTCCCCATGGTGTCCCCCTGTCCCCTTGGTGTCCCCAGGATATCGGTGTGGTGTCCCCGTGTCCCCATCCCCGTGTCCCCATGGTGTCCCCATGGTGTCCCCGCGGTGTCCCAGGATATCAGTGTGGTGCACCCAGTGTCCATCCCCATGTCCCCATGGTGTCCCCGCGGTGTCCCCATGGTGTCCCCATGTCCCCGTGGTGTCCCAGGATATCGGTGTGGTGCACCCAGTGCGTGTCGTTCAGCCAGTGCCCATCCCGTGTCCCCGTGTCTCTGTCCCCGTGTCCCCATGTCCCTGTGTCCCCATGTCCCTGTGTCCATCCCCATGTCCCCATGTCCCCATGGTGTCCCCATGTCCCCAGGATATCGGTGTGGTGCACCCAGTGCCCATCCCCGTGTCCCCATGTCCCCATTCCCGTGTCCCCTTGGTGTCCCCAGGATATCGGTGTGGTGCACCCAGTGCGTGTCGTTCAGCCAATGCCCATCCCCGTGTCCCCATGTCCCCATTCCCGTGTCCCCGCGGTGTCCCCATGTCCCCATGGTGTCCCCATGGTGTCCCCGCGGTGTCCCCTTGGTGTCCCAGGATATCGGTGTGGTGCACCCAGTGTCCATCCCCATGTCCCCATGTCCCCGCGGTGTCCCCGCGGTGTCCCCATGTCCCCATTCCCGTGTCCCCGCGGTGTCCCCATGGTGTCCCAGGATATCGGTGTGGTGCACCCAGTGCGTGTCGTTCAGCCAGTGCCCATCCCAGTGCCCATCCCAGTGCCCATCCCCGTGTCCCCGTGTCCCTGTCTCCATCCCCGTGTCCCCATTCCCGTGTCCCCGCGGTGTCCCCATGTCCCCATGGTGTCCCCGTGGTGTCCCCGCGGTGTCCCCATGTCCCCAGGATATCGGTGTGGTGCACCCAGTGCGTGTCGTTCAGCCAGTGCGCGGCCCCGTCCTGCTGCAGGAGCCTCTCGTAGGTGAGGCGCAGGAACCGCGCGTCCTCGGCGTCCAGCCCGGCGCTCCAGATGTCGTACAGGATCGTCATCTGCTCGAACTCGCTGCGCGGGGCGAACGCGGCCGCCGGCGACGCCGGGGGGACCCCGCGGGGCCGCAGCCAGCGCCGGGCGCCGCCGGAGCTGCCGCTGCTGCCTTCATCATCATCATCGTCATCGTCGTCATCGTCATCATCATCGTCATCCTCGCTGTCGCTGTCGCTCGAGGACGAGGGCGGCGGCGGCTGGTGCCGTTTGCGCCGCGCTGGCGGGGCCGCGGTGGCCACCGCGTCCCTGTCGGTGGCCGCCGTCGGGGGCAGCTCGGCCACCACCTCCTCGGGGGCTTCCAGCACCTCCTCCAGGCACGGCGCGGGCGCGGCCAGCGGCGTTCTCGGGGGCCCGGCCCTCGCGGGCATGGGGTAGTTGTGCTCCAGCAGCACGGGGGGGTCCCGGGGAGCCGGGGGCGAGGGGCGAGGGCGAAGGGGCGACCTCGGGCTCGGCGTCGCCCTCGGAGTCGTCGTCGGCGTCGCTGCCGCCGCGCGTGAGGGCGATGGCCGCCAGCACCGCCAGGTCCCCCCCGCCACCGCCGCCACCTTGGGGACCCCTCCGGGCGACCCCCGGCGAGCCCCGGGCCAGCTCCAGCAGCGAGGTGGCCCCCAGGTGCTCGGCGGGGGGGCGGGGTGGGGGGCGGCGGGGCGGGGGGCGGCGGGGGGGGGGACCCCCGTGGGGGGCGGCGACCCCCCCCAAATCGTGGTGGTCGCCGCCGCCGCCGCCGCCCCCTCCCCAGCTCTTGACCAGCGAGGCGTGGTCGGCCGGGAGGTTGGACACGGCCCGGGGGGGGGCAGGAGGAGGAGGAGGAGGAAGAGGAGGGGGGGGGAGTTGGGGGCGGGGAGGGGGGTCCCGGCGGCGGGGGGGGGGGCACGGGGGGCTTGGGGGGGGAGGGGGAGGGGCTGGGCGTGGGGGGAGGGGGAGGGGAGGCGGGCGGCGGTGGGGGAGGGGGCCGGGCTGGGCTCCTCGGTCTTGCGGCGTTTTTTGGGGGGGGGGAGCAGCGGGATGGGGGAGGAGGGGCGCGGCGGGGGGGGAGGGGCTGCGGGGGGAGAGAGAGAGAGAGAGAGAGAGAAAAGGGGGGGGGAGGGGTCAGTCCCCAAAATTTGGGGAGACCCCCCCCGCCCCCCCCCAAAAAAGGAGGAGGAAAAGGTGGGGGTGGGGGGGGGGGGAACTCACCTGGCTTGGGTGAGGGGGGCCGGGGGGGCTCCAGGGGCTCTTCGGCCTCATCCTCGGAGGAAGAGGAGGACGACGAGGACGACGAGGAGGAAGATGACGATGACGAAGATGACGATGAGGATGAGGAGGAGGACGGGGGGCGCGAGGAGGAGCTGCTGGAGGCGCTGCCCCCCCTGCCCCCCTCGTACAGCGAGAATTTGGAGGAGCCTTCGCTGGCGGCCTCGGCCTCGTCGCCCTCCTCTTCCTCCCCCTCCTCTTCCTCCTCCTCCTCTTCCTCCTCTCCTGTGGGGGGGACACGCGGTGACATCAGCCGGGTCCCCTCCCCAGCCCTAGAGCCCCCCCAAAAAAATTCTGCAAAAATTCTGTGCCCTTGTCCCCCCCAGTGTCCCCACCAGTGTCCCCCAGTGCCCCCCCAGTATCTCCCAGTCCCCCCAGTCCCCCCAATGTCCCCCCCAGTGTCCCCAAATGTCCCCCCAGTGTCCTCCCAGTGACCCCAGTATCCCCCCAGTCCCCCAGTGCCCCCCGCAGTGTCCCCCCAGTATTCCCCAGTCCCCTCCCAGTGCCCTCCCAGTCTCCCGCAGTGTCCCCCCAGTATCCCCCCAGTATCCCCCCAAATTTCCCCCCAGTGCCCTCCCAGTCCCCCTCCCAGTCCCCCCCCAGTTCCCCCCCAGTTCCCCCAGTCTCCCCAGTCCCCCCAGTATCCCCGCAGTGCTCCCCCAGTATCCCCCAAATTTCCCCCCAGTATCCCCAGTATCCCCCAGTGCCCTCCCAGTATCCCCCCAGTCCTCCCAGTGTCCCCCAGTCCCCCCCAGTATCCCCCCAGTGCCCCCAGTCCCCCCAGTGCCCCCCCGTGTCCTCCCAATATCCCCCAGTCCCCCCCAGTGCCCCCCAGCGTCCCCAGTATCCCCCCAGTGCCCCCCCAAATTTCCCCGCAGTATA
>NW_028276299.1:0-25143 GCF_052056855.1 Sturnus vulgaris
TAATCCCCTCCAGGACCCCCCCAAACCCCCCCTAAATCCCCCCAACCCCACTAACCTCTCCAGGACCCCCCCCCCTAAATCAACCCCAAACCCCCCAGGACCCCCCAAATCACCCCAAACCCCCCCAGTGCCCCCCCCAAATCACACCCAAACCCCCTGAATCCCCCCAGCCCAACAAACCTCTCCAGGACCCCCCCCCCCTAAATCAACCCCAAACCCCCCCAGGATGCCCCCAAATCCCCCCAGGACCCCCCAAATCACCCCGAATCCCCCCAGGACCCCCTAAATCACCCCAAGACACCCCCAGGACACCCCCAAATCACACCCAAATCATCTCCAAACCCCCCCCGGGACTCCCCAAAACCCCCCAGGACCCCCCCAAATCACCCCCAAACCTCCCAGGACCCCCCCAAATCACACCCAAATCATCTCCAAACTCCCCCAACCCCCCCCAGGACCCCCCAAACCTCCCAGGACCCCCCCCAAATCATCTTCAAATCCCCCCAGGACCCCCCCAAATCACACCCAGAGCCCCCCAAATCCCCCCCAGAGGCACCTGGACGTGCACGTCGATCTGCGAGCGGGGGTAGAGCTGTGCCAGCACGGCCCCCCTCCAGCACCCCCAAAACCCCCCAGGACCCCCCAAAATCAACCCCAAACCTCCCAGGACCCCCCCAAATCAACCCCAAACCCCCCCAAGACACCCCTAAATCACCCCAAACACCCCCCAGGACTCCCCCAAACCACACCCAAATCATATCCAAACTCCCCCCAAACCCCCCCAGGACCCCCCAAATCACCCCCCAAACCTCCCAGGACCCCCCCCCAAATCACCCCCAGAGCCCCCCCAAACCCCCCCCCAGAGGCACCTGGACGTGCACGTCGATCTGTGAGCGGGGGTAGAGCTGTGCCAGCACGGCCCCCTCCAGCACCCCCAAAACCCAGGACCCCCCAAATCAACCCCAAATCTCCCAGGACCCCCCCCAAATCAACCCCAAACCCCCCCAAGACACCCCTAAATCACCCCAAACACCCCCCAGGACTCCCCCAAACCACACCCCAAATCATATCCAAACTCCCCCAAACCCCCCCAGGACCCCCCAAACCTCCCAGGACCCCCCCCAAATCATCTCCAAATCCCCCCCAGGACCCCCCCAAATCACCCCCAGAGCCCCCCCAAATCCCCCCCAGAGGCACCTGGACGTGCACGTCGATCTGTGAGCGGGGGTAGAGCTGTGCCAGCACGGCCCCCTCCAGCACCCCCCGCAGCAGCAGCGCTCTCTCCGCCGACCTCCGGTCCCCCCCCGCCCTGGGGGGGGCGGCGCCGCCGCTCCCCTCCCCCGCCCCCGGCGAAGGGCGCCGAGCTGCAGCGGCAGCACAGCAGGGCCCGGTCCGGGGGGGCTTTGGAGCGGGACCCCCCGAACCTGGGGGGGGCACAGGAGACGCGTTAGGGACCCCCCCAAGTCTGGGGGAGGGGGAGGGAAATTGGGGTGAGGGGGGTGGGACCCCCAAGTCTGGGGGGGGGAGGGAAATTGGGAGGTGGGGGGGTGGGAGGAGACAGAAATTAGGGTGGGGGGGTGGGACCCCCAAATCTGGGGGGGGGAGGGAAAATTGGGGTGAGGGGTGTGGGGACCCCCCCAAATCTGGGTGGGGGGGAGGGCAAAGAAAGGGGTCAGGTAGTGGGGGAGGGGCGGAGAAGTTGGAGTTGGGGACTGAGGGACACAAAAATGGAGGAGGGGGAGATGGGACCCCCCAAATCCAGGTTGGGGGGGGGGGGGGATAGAGAAATGGAGGGGGGGGGGTTCACAGACCCTGAGGGGGGGGTCACAGACCCTGAGGGGGGGGTCACGAGTCCCAGGGAGGATTCACAGACCCCAGGGTGGGCTCGCGGCCCCGCTCACCTCGTGCGGGCCGTACACGGCCGCCAGCACTTTGGTGTTGCCCTGCTCCAGGTAGGCCGAGCCGTCGGCCCTCGCCAGGACCCCGAGCCGGGCCCGCACCTTGCGCAGCCTCGTCCGGCCGGCGCCCATCGGCCCGGAACCCCGCGTCGACACCAGCTCCAGCCCCGCCATGCCGCCACCGCCGCCGGTTCTGCTCCCGGTGCTGCTCCCGCTCCCGGCGCCGCGCGTGAGGGGCCGGACTACAAATCCCGGCGTGCACCGCGCGCGGCCTTTGCTGCCTGTGCGTGTCCTGAGGGGGGCGGACTACAGCTCCCGGCGTACACCGCGCGCGGCCTTTGCTGCCCGCGCATGTCGTGAGGGGCCGGACTACAGCTCCCGGCGTGCACCGCGCGCGGCCTTTGGGGCCCGCGCGTGCCCGCCAATAGGAGGCACCGCCCCCTGTGACGTAATCATCATGCCAGGCCGAGCCCCCAAATCAACCATGGCGCCGCCGTCGAGGTCACGCCCCCTTTTAGGCCCCGCCCCATCCAGCAGAGACCACGCCCCCGCGGAACCCGCCCCCAAGCAAGCCCCGCCCCCTCGGCCGTTTGGCGGCGGCGGCACCGAACGGGACCGGGCCGGACCGGGCGGGACCGGAGCGACCCCAGCGGCCCCTGGCGGAGCGGCAGCGGCGCCCGGGACCCTCCTGGGGCACGGCCGAACCTTCAGCGGGCGGTACCGACCCGGGAGCGGGCACCGAGCGGGCACCGAACCGTCCCTGAATAGCCCCGAACCTTCCCCGAGCAGCCCCGAACCTTCCCCAAACGGCTCCGAACCTTCCCGGGACAGCCCCGAACCTTTCCCGAACGGCTCCGAACCTTCCCCGAACAGCCCCGAACCTTCCCGGATAGCCCCGAGCCCTGTCCGGGCCGTACCGGGCGGTCCCGAACCTTCACCGGACACCGCTGACCCGTGTCCGGACAGCCCCGACCTTGTTCCGGCCCGTCCCGGCCCCCGTGACCCATCCGTGCCCGGGGGTCGCTCCCGGTTCCGCTCCCGGTGCCGCTCCCGGTGCCGGTGCGGCCATGGCGGCTCCGCTCGCCCCCTCCGGTTTCCAGTTCGCCATCGACCGTGGCGGGACCTTCACCGATGTGTTCGCCCGCTGTCCCGGCGGCCGCGTGCGCGTCCTCAAGCTGCTCTCCGAGGACCCCGCGTACCGGGACGCGCCCACCGAGGGCATCCGGCGGATCCTGCAGGAGGTGAGACCCCCGGGACCACCGGGGACCGCCCCGGGACCACTGGGGACCACTGAGACCCCCGGGACCACCGGGGATAGAGCGGGACCCCCGGAACCACCGGGGACCGCCCCGAGACCACCGGGACCACCGGGAACAGGGCAGGGACCACCGGGGATAGAGCGGGGTCCACTGAGACCCCCGGGGACAGACCTGGACTCCCGGGACCACCGGGAACAGGGCGGGGACCACTGAGACCCCCGGGACCTCCCCGGGACCACCCAGAGACCACTTGGGACCCCCGGGGACAGAGCGGGGACACCCCGGGACCCCCCTCGAGTGCCCTACTGGGACCCCCAGGACCCCCCCACAGGAACCCCGGGATCCCCCAAGGGAACCCAAGGGAAACCCCGCCTGGGGGGATTTTGGGGCTGGGGTCTCTCAGGTGGATTTTGGGGTGCCCAGGTGAATTTTTGGGGTCTCCCAGGTGAATTTTTGGGGTCCCACAGGAGCTGGGGGTGCCCCTGCCCCGGGACCAGCCCCTGGAAAGTTCTGGCATCCAGTGGATCCGCATGGGCACCACGGTGGCCACCAACGCTCTGCTGCAGCGCCGGGGAGAGCGCTCGGCCCTGGCCGTGACCCGCGGCTTCCGACACCTGCTGCACATCGGCACCCAGGCCAGGCCGCACCTGTTCGACCTGGTGAGTGCACCTGGGATACACCTGGGGGCACCTGGGCACAGCTGGGATACACCTGGGCACACCTGGGGGCACCTGGGATACACCTGGGTACAGCTGGGATACACCTGGGATACACCTGGGTACACACCTGAACCCCTAAACCCAGCCCAAACCCACCCCCAAACCCTGCTGCACATCGGCACCCAGGCCAGGCCGCACCTGTTCGACCTGGTGAGTGCACCTGGGCACACCTGGGTACAGCTGGGCACACCTGGCCACACCTGGGATACACCTGGGCACACCTGGGCACACCTGGGTACAGCTGGGATACCGCTGGGATACACCTGGGCACAGCTGGACACACCTGGGATACACCTGGGCACACCTGGGATACACCTGGGCACACCTGGGCACACCTGGGCACACCTGTGCCTGCACTGGCACTGCCAGGCTCTGTGGTGCCACATCCCCCTGTCCCAATGTCCCCTGGGGGGGGGGGAGGTGCCGGGTCCCTGTGCCCCCCACGGTGACCCACGTGATGGTCACGTGATGACCCCTCAGTGACCCCTCAGTGACCCGTGGCCACCTGGCACGGGGCTGGCACATCCCGTGACTGGCACCGTCCCCTGTGCCCCCCACAGTGTCCCCGTGCCCCCCACAGTGTCCCCGTGCCCCCCACAATGTCCCCTGTGCCCCACACTGTCCCCGTGGGGCTGTCCCTGTCGCTGTCGCTGTCGCTGTCCCCGTCCCTGTCGCTGTCCCCTCCCCCAGTGGCCCGTGGCCAGCACTGGCCCGGTGCCCTCCCGGCTCACGGGACACGGCGCAGGGGACACGCGGTGACGTCCCGGTGCCAGCCCGGCATTGTCCCCGTGCCAGGCCAGGATTGTCCCCGTGCCAGCCCCGTGATTGCCCCGAGCCCTCCCAGTGCTGTCCCAGTTCCCTCCCAGTGCCACCCCCGTGCTGTCCCCCCTTCCTGTCCCAGTTCCCTCCCAGTTCCCTCCCAGTGCCACCCCAGTCTTGTGTCGGTGCCATCCCAGTGCTGTCCCAGTTCCTGTCCCGGTGTCACCCCAGTCCTGTCCCAGTTCCCTCCCAGTTCCCTCCCAGTGCCACCCCAGTCTTGTGTCGGTGCCATCCCAGTTCCTGTCCCGGTGTCACCCCAGTCCTGTCCCAGTGCCACCCCAGTGTCACCCCAGTCCTGTCCCAGTGCCATCCCAGTTCCTGCCCCAGTTCCTTCCCAGTGCCCCCCCAGTGCCACTGTGGTCCCTCTCCCCAGTGCCCCCCCGATGTCCCAGTCCCATCCTGGTGCCACCCTGATGCCATCCCAGTGTCACCCTTGTGCCAGCCCAGTCCTGTCCCCCTCCTGTCCCAGTTCCTCCTCAGTTCCCTCCCAGTGCCACCCCAGTCCTGTCCCAGTGCTACCCCAATTCTGTCCCGGTGCCACCCCAGTCCTGTCCCAGTTCCTGTCCAGTGTCACCCCAGTGCTGTCCCCCTCCTGTCCCAGTGCCACCCTGATGCCATCCCAGTGTTGTCCTGGTGCCACCCCAGTCCTGTCCTTGTCCTGTCCCAGTTCCCTCCCAGTGCCACCCCAGTGCTGTCCCAGTGCCACCCTGGGCTTGTCCCCCTCCTGTCCCAGTGCCACCCCAGTCCTGTCCTTGTCCTGTCCCAGTTCCTGCCCAGTTCCCTCCCAGTGCCACCCCAGTGCTGTCCCCCTCCTGTCCCAGTCCTGTCCCAGTCCTCCCCTGGTGCCATCCCAGTTCCTGCCCAATTCCCTCCCAGTGTCACCCCAGTCCTGTCCCAGTGCCACCCCAATTCTGTCCCAGTGTCACCCCAATTCCCTCCCAGTGCCACCCCAGTCCCCTCCCAGTGCCGCCCCACTCCTGCCCCATTTCCCCCCCGTGTCCCCCCGGTGCCATCCCCGGTGTCCCCACAGGAGGTGGCCGTGCCCCCCCCATGCCCCCCCCATGCCCCCCATGTCCCTCATGCCCCCCCCGGTGCCACCCCGGTGTCCCCCCGGTGTCCCCACAGGAGGTGGCCATGCCGGACGTGCTGTACGAGGACGTCATCGAGGTGGACGAGCGGATTGTCCCCGAGCAGAGCGATTGTCACCTGCCCGGGAGTGACACCTGGCAGCGGGTGCAAGGTGGGTGGCACTGCCAGTGTCACCTGTGTGACGTCACACCTGGGCACGGGGCGGGTGGCACTGCCATTGTCACCTGGCAGGTGGCACTGGGTGGTTTTGGGGTTTTTTGGATTTTTTGGGGGTTTTTATTTTTGGGATTTTGGGATTTTTTGAGGTTTTGGGGATTTTTTTGAGGTTTTTTTGGTTTTGGGGGAAATTGGAAGATTTTGGGGTTTTGGGGGTTTTTATGCTTTTGGTGCTTTGGGGGTTTTGGGGGGGGTTTTGGGGTTTTTTGGGGGGGGGTTTTTGGGGTGTCCTGACCCCCCTGTCCCCCCGGGCTGTTCTGGGGTGACCCTGCTGGTGCAATGGGGGGATTTTGGGTTTTTTGGGGTTTTTTGGGGTGTCCTGACCCCCCTTTTCCCCCCGGGCTGTTCGGGGGTCTCCCTGCCGGTCCCATGGGGGGGATTTTGGGATTTTTGGGGGTTTTGGGGTTTTTTTTGTTTTTTTTTGGGGTGTCCTGACCCCCCTGTCCCCCCAGGCTGTTCTGGGGTGACCCCGCTGGTCCCATGGGGGGGATTTTCGGTTTTTTGGGGTGTCCTGACCCCCCGTGTCCCCCCCTGTCCCCCCAGGCTGTTCTGGGGTGACCCTGCTGGTCCCATAGGGGGGATTTTGGGTTTTTTGGGGTTTTGGGGTTTTTGGGGTTTTTTGGGGTGTGCTGACCCCCGTGTCCCCCCCGTCCCCCCAGGCTGTTCTGGGGTGACCCCGCTGGTCCCATGGGGGGGATTTTGGGGTTTTTGGGGTGTCCTGACCCCCCTGTCCCCCCCTGTCCCCCCAGGCTGTTCTGGGGTGACCCTGCTGGTGCAGAGACCCCTGGACCTGGCGCGGCTCCGGGCGGATCTCGAGGGGCTCCTGGCCCGCGGCATCCGGAGCCTGGCGGTGCTGCTGCTGCACAGCTACGCGTGAGGGGGGTCCTGGGGGTCCTGGGGGGGTTTGGGGGGGTCCTGGGGGGGTCCTGGGGGGTCCTGGGGGGGAATTGGGGGGTCCTGGGGGGGTCCTGGGGGGTCCTGGGGGGATTTGGGGGGTCCCGGGGGGGGATTTGGGGGGTCCCGGGGGGGGGTCCCCAAACCCCGGCGGTGCTGCTGCCCGGCTGGGGGGGTGGGGCGGTCCCAGGTGACCTCAGGTGACAGAGAAGTGACGCAGGTGACTCAGATGTGACTCAGGTGACTCAGGTGTGACCCAGGTGTGTCTCCCAGGTGACTCAGGTGTGACAATGATGACACAGGTCTGTCTCACAGGTGTGACACAGGTGACTCAGGTGTGACACAGATGACTCAGGTATGACCCAGGTGTGTCTCACAGGTGGCCAGGTCACGAGCAGCAGGTGGGGGCTCTGGCCCAGGAGCTGGGGTTCACTCAGGTGTGATACAGGTGTGACAGTAATGACATAGGTGTGACACAGGTGACTCAGATGTGACTCAGGTGTGACTCAGGTGTGACAGTAATGACTCAGGTGTGTCCCCAGGTGACTCAGGTGTGACCCAGGTGTGACAGTAATGACTCAGGTGTGACTCAGGTGTGTCCCCCAGGTGACTCAGGTGACCCAGGTGTGTCCCCAGGTGACCCAGGTGTGTTCCCCAGGTGACCCAGGTGACTCAGGTGTGACAGTAATGACTCAGGTGTGTCCCCAGGTGACCCAGGTGTGACAGTAATGACTCAGGTGTGACTCAGGTGTGTCCCCAGGTGACCCAGGTGTGTCCCCAGGTGACCCAGGTGTGTTCCCCAGGTGGCCAGGTCACGAGCAGCAGGTGGGGGCCCTGGCCCAGGAGTTGGGCTTCTCTCAGGTGTCGCTCTCCTCGGCCGTGGCTCCCATGGTTCGGGCCGTGCCCCGCGGCCTCACTGCCTGTGTGGACGCTTACCTGAGCCCAGGTGTGCGCAGGTACCTGAGCAGCTTCTGCCAGGGCTTCAAGGACGGGCTCAAGGTGAGAGGGGACACCTGGGGAAGACCTGGGGGGGGCACTGGGACACCTGGGGACACCTGGGGGGACACCTGAGGGGCACAGGAACCCCCCTGTGGGCGTTGATCCTTCTGGGACATCCCCTCCCCCCACGGGCGCCCTCCCCATTGGGACCCCCCACCCAGTTCCCACTGGTGCCCCTCCCCCCCCCCCATTTCCTAATGGGAGCCCCGGACCCCCCAAACCCCCCCTGAACCCCAAAACCCCCCATGAACCCCCAAACCCCCCCGGACCCCCTGAACCCCCAAATCCCCTCAGGGGGTGCAGGTGCAGTTCATGGGGGGGGGTCTCACACCCCAAATCCCCCCCTGAACCCCCAAATCCCCCCCGACCCCCCCACTTCCAGGGGGTGCAGGTGCCGTTCATGGGGGGGGGGGTCTCACACCCCAAATCCCCCCCTGAACCCCCAAACCCCCCCTGAACCCCCAAATCCCCTCAGGGGGTGCAGGTGCAGTTCATGGGGGTCTCACACCCCAAATCCCCCCCCTGACCCCCCAAATTCCCCTCAGGGGGTGCAGGTGCAGTTCATGGGGGGTTTCACACCCCAACCCCCCCCCTGAACCCCCAAACCCCCCCTGAACCCCCAAATCCCCTCAGGGGGTGCAGGTGCAGTTCAGGGGGGGTCTCACACCCCAAATCCCCCCTGAACCCCCAAACCCCCCCTGAACCCCAAATTCCCCTCAGGGGGTGCAGGTGCCGTTCATGCGGGGGTCTCACACCCCAAATCCCCCCCCTGAACCCCCAAATCCCCCCCGACCCCCCCATTTCCAGGGGGTGCAGGTTCAGTTCATGCGCTCGGACGGGGGGCTCACCCCCATGGCCGCTTTCGGGGGGGCTCGGGCCATCCTGTCGGGCCCGGCCGCGGGGGTCGTGGGCTACGCCAGGACCACCTTCGACCCCCGCGAGGGGACCCCCGTGATCGGCTTCGACATGGGAGGTGAGGGGGGCGTGAGGGGGTCCGGGGGGATTGGGGGGTCCGGGGGGTTTGGGGGTCCTGGGGGGGTTTGGGGGTCCTGGGATTTGGGGGTCTTGGGGGGTCCTGGGGGGTTTGGGGGTCCTGGGAGATCCTGGGGGGATTTGGGGGGTCCTGAGGGGTTTGGGGGGTCTGAGAGGGATTGGGGGGATTTGGGGTCCTGGGATTTGGGGTCCTGGGGGGTTTGGGAATCCTGGGGGATTGGGGGTCTTGGGGGGTCCTGGGGGGATTGGGAGGTCCTGGGGAATTGGGGGTCCTGGGGGGGATTGGGTCACAGTGGGTTTGGGGTCCTGAGATTTGGGGTCCTGGGGGTCCTTGGGGGTCCTTTTGGGATTGGGGCTTCGGGGGGGTCCCGTTGGATTTGGGGGTCCGGCGTGGGGGTCCCCTGGGGACTGGGGACCTGTCTGGGTTTGGGGGTTCGGGTTGTTTTGGGGTCTCAGTTTCGGGGTCTCAGTTTGGGGGGGTCTCAGTTTTGGGGGTCTCAGTTTTGGGGTCTCTGGCAGTTTGGGGTCTCAGTTTGGGGGTCTCAGTTTGGGGTCTCAGTTTGGGGTCTCAGTTTGGGGGTCTCAGTTTTGGGGGTCTCAGTTTTGGGGTCTCAGTTTGGGGGTCTCAGTTTGGGGGGGTCTCAGTTTGGGGGGGTCTCAGTTTTGGGGGTCTCAGTTTGGGGGTCTCAGTTTGGGGTCTCAGTTTGGGGGGGTCTCAGTTTTGGGGGTCTCAGTTTTGGGGTCTCAGTTTGGGGTCTCAGTTTGGGGGTCTCAGTTTGGGGGTCTCTGGGTTTTTGGGGTCTCAGTTTGGGGGTCTCAGTTTGGGGTCTCAGTTTGGGGGTCTCAGTTTTGGGGTCTCAGTTTTGGGGTCTCAGTTTGGGGGTCTCAGTTTGGGGTCTCAGTTTTGGGGTCTCAGTTTGGGGTCTCAGTTTGGGGTCTCAGTTTTGGGGTCTCAGTTTGGGGTCTCAGTTTTGGGGGTCTCTGGGTTTTTGGGGGTCTCAGTTTGGGGTCTCAGTTTGGGGGTCTCAGTTTGGGGTCTCAGTTTGGGGTCTCTGGCAGTTTTGGGGGTCTCAGTTTTGGGGTCTCAGTTTTGGGGTCTCTGGGTTTTTGGGGGTCTCAGTTTCGGGGTCTCAGTTTTGGGGTCTCTGGGTTTTTGGGGGTCTGAGTTTTGGGCTCTCAGTTTGGGGTCTCAGTTTGGGGGTCTCAGTTTGGGGTCTCAGTTTGGGGTCTCAGTTTGGGGTCTCAGTTTGGGCTCTCAGTTTTGGGTCTCAGTTTTGGGGTCTCAGTTTGGGGGTCTCAGTTTTGGGGTCTCAGTTTTGGGGTCTCTGGGTTTTTTGGGCTCTCAGTTTTGGGGTCTCAGTTTCGGGGTCTCAGTTTTGGGGGTCTCTGGGTTTTTGGGGTCTCAGTTTTGGGGTCCCCCAGGTACCTCCACCGACGTGAGCCGCTACGCGGGCGAGCTCGAGCACGTGTTCGAGGCCAGCACGGCCGGGGTCGCCATCCAGGCCCCGCAGCTCGACATCAACACGGTGGCGGCGGGGGGAGGGTCCCGGCTCTTCTTCAGGTGGGGGAGGGGCTCAGGTGGGGTGGGGGAGGGGCTCAGGGGGTGGGGGGAGCGGGGAGGTGACAGTGGCTCTGTCCCCTCCCTGTCCCCTCCCCGGTGTCCCCCCAGGTCCGGGCTCTACGTGGTCGGTCCCGAATCCGCGGGGGCTCACCCGGGCCCGGCGTGTTACCGCAAAGGTGAGGGCGGGACACACCTGGCACAGGTGGCGCTGTCACCTGTGTGTCACCTGTGTCACCTGTGTCACCTCTGTGTCACCTCTGTGTCACCTCTGTGTCACCTGTGTCACCTGTATTACCTGTGCATCACCTGTGTGTCACCTGTGTGTCACCTGTGTGTCACCTGTGTCACCTGTGTCACCTGTGTGTCACCTGTGTCACCTGTATTACCTGTGTGTCACCTGTGTCACACCTGTGTGTCACCTGTGTGTCACCTGTGTGTCACCTGTGTGTCACCTGTGTCACACCTGTGTGTCACCTGTGTCACCTGTGTCACACCTGTGTGTCACCTGTGTCATCTGTGTCACCTGTATCACCTGTGTCACACCTGTGTGTCACACCTGTATCACCTGTGTGTCACCTGTGTCACCTGACTCCTCTGTCTCCCGTGTCTCCTCTGAGCCCCCCGATGTCCTTGACTGTCACCGATGTCCCCAGGGGGTCCCGGATGTCCCCTGACTGTCCCCAATGTCCCCCAATGTCCCCTCACTGTCCCCGGTGTCCCCAGGGGGTCTCCTCACTGTCCCCAGTGATGTCCCCAGGGGGTCCCCAATGATGTCCCCGGTGTCCCCAGGGGGTCCCCTCACTGTCACCGATGATGTCCCCAGGGGGTCCCCTCACTGTCACCGATGATGTCCCCGCTGTCCCCAGGGGGTCCCCAATGATGTCCCCGCTGTCCCCAGGGGGTCCCCTCACTGTCACCGATGATGTCCCCAGGGGGTCCCCTCACTGTCCCCGCTGTCCCCAGGGGGTCCCCTCACTGTCCCCGCTGTCCCCAGGGGGTCCCCTCACTGTCACCGATGCCAACCTGGTTCTGGGCCGGCTCCTCCCGGATTTTTTCCCGCGCATTTTCGGCCCGGCCGAGGACCAGCCCCTGTGTCGCGACACGGCGGTGGCCGCGTTCGGTCGCCTGGCCGCCACCATCGGCCGCTTCCGCAGCTCGAGCGGCGCCGGTGTCGCCGATGTCCCCCCCGAGCCCCCCTCGGTGGAGGAGGTGGCCCTGGGCTTCATCCGGGTGGCCAACGAGGCCATGTGCCGGCCCATCCGCGCGCTCACCGAGGTGCGTGTGCCCCTCCCCCCCCCCGCCTTGGGGACGTGGGGGGAGGGGAGGGGAGGGGAGGGGAGGGGGGGGGTGACAGGGGTGTCACCTGCGTGTCCCCTCCCCTTCCCCCCCGTCCTGGTGGCAGGCGCGGGGACACGACGCGGCTCGGCACGTGCTGGCGAGTTTCGGGGGGGCCGGTGGCCAACACGCGTGTGCGATCGCCAGAACGCTGGGAATGGGAAGGGTCTTCATCCACAAGTACGGGGGGGACACGGGGGGGGACAGGAGGGGGTTTGGGGGTCCCTGGGGGTCCCCGAGAGGTGACACAGGGGGGACAGGGGGGGTTTGGGGGTCCCTGGGAGGTGACAAGAGTGGGACAGGAGGGGTTGGGGGTCCCTGAGATGTGACATGGGGGGGGTCCCTGGGGGTCCCCGAGATGTGACCCGAGGGTTTTGGGGTCCCTGAGGGTCCTGAGATGTGACACAGGGGGGACGGGGGGAGTTTGGGGGTCCCCGAGAGGTGACACGGGGGGGACAGGAGGGGTTGGGTGTCCCTGGCAGGTGACATGGGGGGAACAGAGGGGGGGTTTGGGGGGGTTCCTGGGGGTCTCCGAGATGTCACCCGGGGGTTTTGGGGTCCCTGACGATCCCCAAGATGTGACTCGGGGGGGGTTTGGGGTCCCTGAGTGTCCCTGAGATGGGACAGGGGTGGGACGGGGGGGGGGGGTCCCTGAGGGTCCCCAAGATGTGACACGGGGGGGGGGGGTTGGGGGGTCCTTGGGGATGTTGGTGGCTTTGGGACGGGGTCGGTGACCCCAGGGGTGTCCCGGGGTGGTGACGCCGCTGTCGCTGTCGCTGTCCCCGTCCCCAGGCACAGCGGGCTGCTCTCGGCTCTCGGGCTGTCCCGGGGCTGTCCCGGGGCTGTCCCGGGGCTGTCCCCGGTGGTGACGCCGCTGTCGCTGTCGCTGTCCCCGTCCCCAGGCACAGCGGGCTGCTCTCGGCTCTCGGGCTCGCTCTCGCCGACGCCGTGCACGAGGAGCAGGAGCCGTGCGCGCTCCCGTACGGCCCCGCCGCCTTCCCGCGCCTGGAGCGGCGCCTGCGCGAGCTCGAGCGGCGCTGCCGGGACGCGCTGCGGGCCCAGGGCTTCGGAGAGTGAGTGTCGCGATAGGCGACATAGCCGCGATAGCCGCGATAGGAGCGATAGCCGAGATAGCTGAGACAACTGCGATAGCCGCGATAGCAGCGATAGGAGCGATAGGAGCGATAGCAGCGATAGCCGCGATAGGAGCGATAGCAGCGATAGGAGCGATAGGAGCGATAGGAGCGATAGCAGCGATAGGAGCGATAGGAGCGATAGCCGAGATAGCCGCGATAGCCGAGATAGCTGAGACAACTGCGATAGCCGCGATAGCCGCGATAGCCGCGATAGCCGCGATAGCAGCGATAGGAGCGATAGGAGCGATAGGAGCGATAGCCGCGATAGCCGCGATAGCCGCGATAGCCGCGATAGCAGCGATAGGAGCGATAGGAGCGATAGGAGCGATAGCAGCGATAGCAGCGATAGCAGCGATAGGAAGCGATAGGAGCGATAGGAGCGATAGCCGCGATAGCCGCGATAGCCGCGATAGCCGCGATAGCAGCGATAGGAGCGATAGGAGCGATAGGAGCGATAGCAGCGATAGGAGCGATAGGAGCGATAGGAGCGATAGGAGCGATAGGAGCGATAGCAGCGATAGGAGCGATAGCAGCGATAGGAGCGATAGGAGCGATAGGAGCGATAGGAGCGATAGGAGCGATAGGAGCGATAGCAGCGATAGCAGCGATAGCAGCGATAGCAGCGATAGCAGCGATAGGAGCGATAGGAGCGATAGGAGCGATAGGAGCGATAGCAGCGATAGGAGCGATAGGAGCGATAGGAGCGATAGCAGCGATAGGAGCGATAGCAGCGATAGGAGCGATAGCAGCGATAGGAGCGATAGCAGCGATAGGAGCGATAGGAGCGATAGGAGCGATAGCAGCGATAGCAGCGATAGCAGCGATAGCAGCGATAGGAGCGATAGCAGCGATAGCAGCGATAGCAGCGATAGGAGCGATAGCAGCGATAGGAGCGATAGGAGCGATAGGAGCGATAGGAGCGATAGGAGCGATAGGAGCGATAGCAGCGATAGGAGCGATAGGAGCGATAGCAGCGATAGCAGCGATAGCAGCGATAGCAGCGATAGCAGCGATAGCAGCGATAGGAGCGATAGGAGCGATAGCAGCGATAGGAGCGATAGCAGCGATAGCAGCGATAGCAGCGATAGGAGCGATAGCAGCGATAGCAGCGATAGCAGCGATAGGAGCGATAGGAGCGATAGGAGCGATAGCAGCGATAGGAGCGATAGCAGCGATAGCAGCGATAGCAGCGATAGGAGCGATAGGAGCGATAGGAGCGATAGCAGCGATAGCAGCGATAGCAGCGATAGGAGCGATAGCAGCGATAGCAGCGATAGGAGCGATAGGAGCGATAGGAGCGATAGGAGCGATAGGAGCGATAGCAGCGATAGCAGCGATAGGAGCGATAGCAGCGATAGCAGCGATAGCAGCGATAGCAGCGATAGGAGCGATTGGAGCGATAGCAGCGATAGCAGCGATAGCAGCGATAGCAGCGATAGCAGCGATAGGAGCGATAGCAGCGATAGCAGCGATAGGAGCGATAGCAGCGATAGGAGCGATAGGAGCGATAGCAGCGATAGGAGCGATAGGAGCGATAGGAGCGATAGCAGCGATAGCAGCGATAGCAGCGATAGCAGCGATAGCAGCGATAGGAGCGATAGGAGCGATAGGAGCGATAGCAGCGATAGCAGCGATAGCAGCGATAGCAGCGATAGCAGCGATAGGAGCGATAGGAGCGATAGGAGCGATAGGAGCGATAGGAGCGATAGCAGCGATAGGAGCGATAGGAGCGATAGGAGCGATAGGAGCGATAGGAGCGATAGGAGCGATAGCAGCGATAGGAGCGATAGCAGCGATAGGAGCGATAGGAGCGATAGGAGCGATAGGAGCGATAGGAGCGATAGCAGCGATAGCAGCGATAGCAGCGATAGCAGCGATAGCAGCGATAGCAGCGATAGGAGCGATAGGAGCGATAGGAGCGATAGGAGCGATAGCAGCGATAGGAGCGATAGGAGCGATAGGAGCGATAGCAGCGATAGGAGCGATAGCAGCGATAGGAGCGATAGCAGCGATAGGAGCGATAGCAGCGATAGGAGCGATAGGAGCGATAGGAGCGATAGCAGCGATAGCAGCGATAGCAGCGATAGCAGCGATAGGAGCGATAGCAGCGATAGCAGCGATAGCAGCGATAGGAGCGATAGCAGCGATAGGAGCGATAGGAGCGATAGGAGCGATAGGAGCGATAGGAGCGATAGGAGCGATAGCAGCGATAGGAGCGATAGGAGCGATAGGAGCGATAGCAGCGATAGCAGCGATAGCAGCGATAGCAGCGATAGCAGCGATAGGAGCGATAGGAGCGATAGCAGCGATAGGAGCGATAGCAGCGATAGGAGCGATAGGAGCGATAGGAGCGATAGCAGCGATAGGAGCGATAGCAGCGATAGGAGCGATAGCAGCGATAGGAGCGATAGCAGCGATAGGAGCGATAGGAGCGATAGGAGCGATAGCAGCGATAGCAGCGATAGCAGCGATAGCAGCGATAGGAGCGATAGCAGCGATAGCAGCGATAGCAGCGATAGGAGCGATAGGAGCGATAGGAGCGATAGGAGCGATAGGAGCGATAGGAGCGATAGCAGCGATAGGAGCGATAGGAGCGATAGGAGCGATAGCAGCGATAGCAGCGATAGCAGCGATAGCAGCGATAGCAGCGATAGGAGCGATAGGAGCGATAGCAGCGATAGCAGCGATAGGAGCGATAGGAGCGATAGCAGCGATAGCAGCGATAGCAGCGATAGCAGCGATAGGAGCGATAGCAGCGATAGGAGCGATAGGAGCGATAGGAGCGATAGCAGCGATAGCAGCGATAGCAGCGATAGCAGCGATAGGAGCGATAGCAGCGATAGCAGCGATAGCAGCGATAGGAGCGATAGGAGCGATAGGAGCGATAGGAGCGATAGGAGCGATAGGAGCGATAGCAGCGATAGGAGCGATAGGAGCGATAGGAGCGATAGCAGCGATAGCAGCGATAGCAGCGATAGCAGCGATAGCAGCGATAGGAGCGATAGGAGCGATAGCAGCGATAGGAGCGATAGCAGCGATAGCAGCGATAGCAGCGATAGGAGCGATAGCAGCGATAGCAGCGATAGCAGCGATAGGAGCGATAGGAGCGATAGGAGCGATAGGAGCGATAGCAGCGATAGGAGCGATAGGAGCGATAGGAGCGATAGGAGCGATAGGAGCGATAGGAGCGATAGCAGCGATAGGAGCGATAGGAGCGATAGGAGCGATAGGAGCGATAGGAGCGATAGGAGCGATAGGAGCGATAGCAGCGATAGCAGCGATAGCAGCGATAGCAGCGATAGCAGCGATAGGAGCGATAGGAGCGATAGGAGCGATAGGAGCGATAGCAGCGATAGGAGCGATAGGAGCGATAGGAGCGATAGCAGCGATAGGAGCGATAGCAGCGATAGGAGCGATAGCAGCGATAGGAGCGATAGGAGCGATAGGAGCGATAGCAGCGATAGCAGCGATAGCAGCGATAGCAGCGATAGGAGCGATAGGAGCGATAGGAGCGATAGGAGCGATAGCAGCGATAGCAGCGATAGCAGCGATAGGAGCGATAGGAGCGATAGCAGCGATAGCAGCGATAGCAGCGATAGCAGCGATAGCAGCGATAGGAGCGATAGGAGCGATAGCAGCGATAGGAGCGATAGCAGCGATAGGAGCGATAGGAGCGATAGGAGCGATAGCAGCGATAGGAGCGATAGCAGCGATAGGAGCGATAGCAGCGATAGGAGCGATAGCAGCGATAGGAGCGATAGGAGCGATAGGAGCGATAGCAGCGATAGCAGCGATAGCAGCGATAGCAGCGATAGGAGCGATAGCAGCGATAGCAGCGATAGCAGCGATAGGAGCGATAGCAGCGATAGGAGCGATAGGAGCGATAGGAGCGATAGGAGCGATAGGAGCGATAGGAGCGATAGCAGCGATAGGAGCGATAGGAGCGATAGGAGCGATAGCAGCGATAGCAGCGATAGCAGCGATAGCAGCGATAGCAGCGATAGGAGCGATAGGAGCGATAGCAGCGATAGGAGCGATAGCAGCGATAGCAGCGATAGCAGCGATAGGAGCGATAGCAGCGATAGCAGCGATAGCAGCGATAGGAGCGATAGGAGCGATAGGAGCGATAGCAGCGATAGCAGCGATAGGAGCGATAGCAGCGATAGCAGCGATAGGAGCGATAGGAGCGATAGGAGCGATAGGAGCGATAGGAGCGATAGCAGCGATAGCAGCGATAGGAGCGATAGCAGCGATAGCAGCGATAGCAGCGATAGCAGCGATAGGAGCGATTGGAGCGATAGCAGCGATAGCAGCGATAGCAGCGATAGCAGCGATAGGAGCGATAGCAGCGATAGCAGCGATAGGAGCGATAGCAGCGATAGGAGCGATAGGAGCGATAGCAGCGATAGGAGCGATAGGAGCGATAGGAGCGATAGCAGCGATAGCAGCGATAGCAGCGATAGCAGCGATAGCAGCGATAGGAGCGATAGGAGCGATAGCAGCGATAGGAGCGATAGGAGCGATAGGAGCGATAGGAGCGATAGGAGCGATAGCAGCGATAGCAGCGATAGCAGCGATAGGAGCGATAGCAGCGATAGGAGCGATAGCAGCGATAGGAGCGATAGCAGCGATAGGAGCGATAGGAGCGATAGGAGCGATAGGAGCGATAGCAGCGATAGCAGCGATAGGAGCGATAGCAGCGATAGCAGCGATAGCAGCGATAGCAGCGATAGGAGCGATAGGAGCGATAGCAGCGATAGCAGCGATAGCAGCGATAGGAGCGATAGGAGCGATAGGAGCGATAGCAGCGATAGCAGCGATAGGAGCGATAGGAGCGATAGCAGCGATAGCAGCGATAGCAGCGATAGGAGCGATAGGAGCGATAGCAGCGATAGCAGCGATAGCAGCGATAGGAGCGATAGGAGCGATAGCAGCGATAGCAGCGATAGCAGCGATAGGAGCGATAGGAGCGATAGGAGCGATAGCAGCGATAGCAGCGATAAGAGGAGCGATAGGAGCGATAGCAGCGATAGGAGCGATAGGAGCGATAGCAGCGATAGCAGCGATAGCAGCGATAGGAGCGATAGGAGCGATAGCAGCGATAGGAGCGATAGCAGCGATAGCAGCGATAGGAGCGATAGGAGCGATAGCAGCGATAGCAGCGATAGGAGCGATAGGAGCGATAGCAGCGATAGGAGCGATAGGAGCGATAGCAGCGATAGCAGCGATAGGAGCGATAGGAGCGATAGGAGCGATAGGAGCGATAGGAGCGATAGCAGCGATAGCAGCGATAGCAGCGATAGCAGCGATAGGAGCGATAGCAGCGATAGGAGCGATAGGAGCGATAGGAGCGATAGCAGCGATAGCAGCGATAGCAGCGATAGGAGCGATAGCAGCGATAGCAGCGATAGGAGCGATAGCAGCGATAGCAGCGATAGCAGCGATAGCAGCGATAGCAGCGATAGCAGCGATAGCAGCGATAGCAGCGATAGCCGAGATAACTGCGATAGTCGCGATAGCTGTGATAGTCGCGATAGTTGAGATAATCGCGATAGGCGCGGGGGGGGAGGCGGGTGGGGAGGGATGGGGACAGGGAGACACCGTGACAGTGACAGGGTGACAACGACAGTGTGACAGTGACACAGCGACATTGACAGGTGACAGTGACACAGTGACATTGACAGGTGACAGTGACAGTGACAGTGACACAACGACAGTGACAAGGTGACACTGACTGTGTGACAGCGTGGCAATGACCCGGTGACAGTGACGCGGCGACGCGATGACAGTGACAACGACATGGTGACACGGGGACAATGACAGCGACAATCACAGCATCAGTGACGGGTGACGGCCCACAGGTGACACAGTGTGACAATGACGGTGACAGGTGACAGGTGACAGTGTCAGTGACGGTGTCCCCGCGTGTCCCCAGCGCTGCCATTGTCACCGAGCCCTTCCTGCACCTGCGCTATGACGGCACCGACGGGGCCCTGATGGTGTCAGCGCGGGGCCACCCCCCCCGGGCCGGCACCTGCCAGGCGGGCGATTTCCTGGCCGCCTTCACCGAGCGGTGCGTGCACCTGTGCCACACCTGTGTCACCTGTGTCACACCTGTGTCACACCTGTGTCACACCTGTGCCACACCTGTGTGTCACACCTGTCACACCTGTCACACCTGTGTCACACCTGTGTCACACCTGTGTCACCTGTCACACCTGTGTGTCACACCTGTCACACCTGTCTGTCACACCTGTGTCATACCTGTATCACCTGTGTGTTACACCTGTGTCATACCTGTCACACCTGTGTGTCACACCTGTGTCACACCTGTGTCACACCTGTCACACCTGTGCCACACCTGTGTCATACCTGTGTGTCACCTGTGCCACACCTGTCACACCTGTGTCATACCTGTCACACCTGTGTCATACCTGTGTGTCACACCTGTGTGTCACACCTGTGTGTCATACCTGTGTCACACCTGTCACACCTGTCACACCTGTCACACCTGTCTGTCACACCTGTCACACCTGTGTGTCACAGCTGTGTCATACCTGTGTGCCACACCTGTCACACCTGTGTCACCTGTGTGTCACACCTGTGTCACCTGTGTCACACCTGTGTCATACCTGTCTATCACACCTGTGTTACCTGTGCCTCACCTGTCACACCTGTGTGTTACCTGTGCCTCACCTGTGTGTTACACCTGTGTCACCTGTGCGTTACCTGTGTGTCACCTGTGTGTCACCTGTGTGTTACACCTGTGCCATCCCGATGCCACAACCCCCCCGCCAGCCCCACAGCCCCCCCCTCGTCCCATCCCCCCAAATCCATCCTGGCGCCCCCAAACCCCTCCCCCACCCTCTTCCCCTCCCCCCCCGGTGGTCCCTGACCGCCCCTCCCCCCAGGTACCGGCAGGAGTTCGGGTGGGATTTTTTGGGGGGGGTTCGGGTCTCTATCCCCTCCCCCCCCTTCCCCGTGTCCCCTCCCCTCCCCCCCCGTGTCCCCTCCCCCCCTGACCGCCCCTCCCCCCAGGTACCGGCAGGAGTTCGGTTTCTCTCTGCCGGGCCGGGCCGTGCTCGTGGACGATCTCCGGGTTCGGGGCACGGGCAGAACCGAACCCGCGACCGAGACCCCGCTGGGAGCGCGGGGAGACCCCCGAGAGTGGAGAGAGTGAGGGGGAGGGGCACGGGGGGAGGGGAGACCCCCCGAGAGTGGAGAGAGTGAGGGGGGAGGGGCAGGGGGGGGAGGGGAGACCCCCGAGAGTGGAGAGAGTGAGGGGGGAGGGGCAGGGGGGGAGGGGGGGAGGGGAGACCCCCCGAGAGTGGAGAGAGTGAGGGGGGAGGGGCAGGGGGGGAGGGGAGACCCCCCGAGAGTGGAGAGAGTGAGGGGGAGGGGCAGGGGGGGGATGGGGGGAGGGGCAGGGGGGGGATGGGGGAGGGGCACGGGGGGATGGGGGAGGGGCACGGGGGGAGGGGCAGGGGGGAGGGGAGACCCCCGAGAGTGGAGAGAGTGAGGGGGGAGGGGCAGGGGGGGATGGGGGGGAGGGGCACGGGGGGATGGGGGAGGGGAACGGGGGCAGGAGCACGGGGGGGGGAGGGGAGACCCCCGAGAGAGGGGGGAGGGGGGTGGGGGGGATGGGGGGACTGGGATGACCGGGGGTGACCCGGAAGTGACCCCGGAGTTACCCAGAGTGACCCAGAGGTGACCGGAAGTGACCCAAAGGTGACGTAGGAGTGACTGGAGATGACCGGAAGTGACTCGAGGGTGACCGGAAGTGACCCAGAGTGACCCAGGAGTGACCGGGGATGACCCGGAAGTGACCGGGGGGTGACTGAGGAGTGACCCGAGGATGACCGGAAGTGACCCGAGGGTGACTTGAAAGTGACCGGAAGTGACGCAGGGGTGACCCAGGGATTACCGGGGATGACCCGGGAGTGACCAGAGGTGACCCAGAGATGACCGGAAGTGACCCGGGGATGACCCGAAGTGACCGGAAGTGACCCAGGGATGACCGGAAGTGACCGGAAGTGCCACCCACAGGTGACCCGCTGCTATTTCGAGGGGGGGTACCAGGACACCCCCGTGTACCTGCTGGGGGACCTGGGCTGTGACCACACCCTGCCCGGCCCCGCCATCATCATCGACACCAACAGGTGAGACGGGGGGACAGGTGAGACAGGTGGGGACAGGTGAGACAGGTGGGGACCCCAGTGACATTTTTGGGATCCCAATGAGATTTTCGGGGTCCCAAAGTTGATTTTTGGGGTCCCCAATTTGATTTTCGTGAATCCCAATGAGATTTTTGGGTCCCCAATTTGATTTTGGGGTTCCCAATTTGATTTTCGGGATCCCCAATGACATTTTGGGGTCCCCAATTCGATTTTTTGGGATCCCCAATTTGATTTTCGGGGTCCCCAATGACATTTTGGGGTCCCCAATTCGATTTTTTGGGATCCCCAATTTGATTTTCGTGAATCCCAATGACATTTTGGGGTCCCCAATTTGATTTTCGGGGTCCCCAATTTGATTTTTGGGGTCCCCCAGCACCATCGTGGTGGAGCCGGGCTGCGTGGCCACCGTGACCCCGCTCGGGGACATCAGCATCGAGGTGGGGGAGGGGCCCCGCAGGGTCCTGGGCACGGAGCTGGACCCGGTCCAGTTGTCCATCTTCTCCCACCGCTTCATGAGCATCGCAGGTGGGGGCTGGGGGGTCCTGGGGGGGTCCTGGTGGGGTTTGGGGGCATTTGGGGGGGTCCTGGGGGGGTCCTGGGGGGGTTTGGGGGGATTTGGGGGGGTCCTGGGGGGGTTTGAGGGTCTCCTAGGGGAGGTTCTGGAGGGTTCTGGGGGGTTCTAGGGGGGTTCTGGGGGGATTTGGGGGGGTCCTGGGGGAGTTTGGGGGTGTTCTGGGGGTCCCTGGGGATCTCCTGGGGGTGTCCTGGGAGGGTCCTGGTGGGGCTTGGGGGGGTTTTGGGGGTCCTGGGGAGGTCTGGGGGGATTTGAGGAGGTCCTGGGGGGTCCTGGGGTGGTCCCAGGAGATCTCTTGGGGGATCCTGGGGGGTCTCCAGGTGGTCCCAGGGTTGTCCCGGCGGTCCCGGGGGTCTCTGGGGTGGTCCCGGGGTGGTCCCAGGGTGGTCCCGGCGGTCCCGGGGTGGTCCCAGGGTGGTCCCGGCGGTCCCAGGGTGCTCCCGGCGGTCTCAGGGTGCTCCCGGGGGGTCTCCCCGGATTTTGGGGGCGCCCCCTGAGGCTGCCGTGGCCCCGCAGAGCAGATGGGGCGCACCCTGCAGCGCACGGCCATCTCCACCAACATCAAGGAGCGCCTCGACTTCTCCTGCGCCCTCTTCGGGCCCCGGGGGGGGCTCGTGTCCAACGCCCCCCACATCCCCGTGCACCTGGGGGCCATGCAGGAGGCCGTGCAGTTCCAGGTGGGGGGAATTTGGGGGGTCCTGAGGGGGTTTGGGGGGTCCTGGAGGGGGTTTGAGGGGGTTTGGGGGGGATTTGAGGGGGTTTTGGGGGGATTTGGGGGGTCCTGGGGGGGATTTGAGGGGGTTTTGGGGGGATTTGAGGGGGTTTTGGGGGGATTTGAGGGGTCTCAGGGGGGTTTGGGGGGTCCCCAGGACCATGCAGGACCCTTGCAGTTCCAGGTGGGGGGAATTTGGGGGGGTCCTGAGGGGGTTTGGGGGGTCCTGGAGGGGTTTAGGGGGTCCTAGAGAGGATTTGAGGGGGTTTGGGGGGGATTTGAGGGGTCTCAGGGGGGTTTGGGGGGTCCCCAGGGCCATGCAGGAGGCCGTGCAGTTCCAGGTGGGGGGAATTTGGGGGGTCCTAGAGGGGTTTGGGGGGTCCTAGAGAGGATTTGAGGGGGTTTTGGGGGGATTTGAGGGGGTTTTGGGGGGGATTTGGGGGGGTTTGGGGGGGATTTGAGGGGTCTCAGGGGGATTTGGGGGGTCCTGGGGGGGATTTGAGCGGTCTCAGGGGGGTTTGGGGGGTCCAGGACCATGCAGGACCCTTGCAGTTCCAGGTGGGGGAATCTGGGGGGTCCTGAGGGGGTTTGGGGGGTCCTGGAGGGAGTTTGAGGGGGTTTTGGGGGGATTTGAGGGGGTTTTGGGGGATTTGAGGGGTCTCAGGGGGGTTTGGGGGGTCCCAGGACCATGCAGGACCCTTGCAGTTCCAGGTGGGGGGAATTTAGGGGGTCCTGAGGGGGTTTGGGGGGTCCTGGAGGGGTTTAGGGGGTCCTAGAGAGGATTTGAGGGGGTTTGGGGGGGATTTGAGGGGTCTCAAGGGGGTTTGGGGGGTCCCCAGGGCCATGCAGGAGCCGTGCAGTTCCAGGTGGGGGGATTTGGGGGGTCCTGGGGGGAATTTGGGGGGTCCTGGGGGGAATTTGGGGGGTCCTGGGGGGGTTTTGGGGATTATTTGGGGGGGATTTTTGGGGGTCCAGGAGGGGATTTGGGGGTTTTGGGGTCCTGGGGGGTTTTGGGGATTTTTTGGGGGGGATTTTTGGGGGTCCCTGACACGCCCCCGCCCCCCAGATCCGTAACCTGGGCCCGGAGCTGCGCGAGGGGGACGTGATCCTGAGCAACCACCCCAGGGCTGGGGGCAGCCACCTGCCCGACCTGACCGTGATCACACCTGTGAGCGCACCTGGGGACAGCTGGGGATACCTGGGCACACCTGGGGGCACCTGGGACACACCTGGGCACACCTGGGGGCACCTGGGACACAGTTGGGGGCACCTGGAGGCACCTGGGGACAGTTGGGCACACCTGGGACACACCTGGGGATACCTGGGGACACCTGGGGACACCTGGGACACACCTGGGACACACCTGGGACACACCTGGGGATACACCTGGGGACACCTGGGACACACCTGGGATATACAGGTATCCCTGACCCTCACCTGTCCGAGGTGTTCTGTCCCCCCAGGTGTCCTGTCCCTGACCCTCACGTGTCCCCCCAGGTGTTCTGTCCCCCCCAGGTGTTCTATCCCTGACCCTCACGTGTCCCCCCCCAGGTGTTCTGGCCAGGTGAGCCCCGCCCCGTGTTCTTCGTGGCCAGCAGGGGGCACCACGCGGACGTTGGGGGCAGCACCCCGGGCTCGATGCCCCCGCACTCGCAGAGCCTGAGCCAGGAGGGGGCGCTGTTCGTGTCCTTCAAACTGGTGACAATGGGGACCTTCCAGGAGGAGGGTGAGACTGGGGGGACTGGGGGGACTGGGGATACTGGGGACACTGGGGACACTGGGGACACTGGGGATACTGGGGGATACTGGGGATACTGGGGGATACTGGGGATACTGAGGATACTGGGGGATACTGGGGACACTGGGGGATACTGGGGGATACTGGGGATACTGGGGATACTGGGGACACTGGGGACACTGGGGATACTGGGGATACTGGGGACACTGGGGACACTGGGGACACTGGGGATACTGGGGACACTGGGGATACTGGGGATACTGGGGACACTGGGGGGATACTGGGGATACTGGGGACACTGGGGATACTGGGGGATACTGGGGATACTGGGGATACTGGGGACACTGGGGACACTGGGGACACTGGGGATACTGGGGACACTGGGGGATACTGGGGGATACTGGGGATACTGGGGACACTGGGGATACTGGGGGGATACTGGGGGATACTGGGGATACTGGGGACACTGGGGATACTGGGGGGACACTGGAGATGTGTCAGGGACACACTGCTGGCTCTGGGGGGGGTGTCCCTGTCCCCATTCCTGTCCCCATTCCTGTCCCCATTCCTGTCCCCTTGGTGTCCCAGCTGTCACCGAGGCCCTGCTGGCCCTGGGGGGGGGTGTCCCTGTCCCTGTCCCCATTCCTGTCCCCATTCCTGTCCCCTCCCCGTCCCAGCTGTCACCAAGGCCCTGCTGGCCCTGGGGGGGGTGTCCCTGTCCCCATTCCTGTCCCCATTCCTGTCCCCTCGGTGTCCCAGCTGTCACCGAGGCCCTGCTGGCTCTGGGGGGGGGTGTCCCTGTCCCTGTCCCCATTCCTGTCCCCTCCCTGTCCCATTCCTGTCCCCATTCCTGTCCCCATTCCTGTCCCCATTCCTGTCCCCATTCCTGTCCCCTCGGTGTCCCCAGCTGTCACCGAGGCCCTGCTGGCCCCCGCCTCCATCCCCGGCTGTTCGGGCACTCGGAACCTGCGGGACAACCTGGCCGACCTGAGGGCTCAGGTGGCTGCGAACCAGAAAGGGATCA
>NW_028276300.1:0-24914 GCF_052056855.1 Sturnus vulgaris
TCGATTCCTAACAGCAGAAGCAGCAGAGGCACAAACTGCACGACGAGAGGGGACACCGTAGAACACGTCTCTGTCCTGGCACATTTGCGTGTGCGATACTTCCCTCCGGCTCTTCGGGCCTTGCGAAGCTCTGTGTACTGCGAGCGCTGCTACTCGCAGCTGAGAAGGACCGTGGAGCTAGCGGCGAATTCGGAGAGCTCTTCGCTGCACTGCGCCGCTCGCAAGCGGCTTCGTTCTTCGCCTTCTGCCGTCCGGCGAAGGCTGAACTCCAGCGGTCAGTTGCAGCTCTGCCCAACAGCGTGTTCTCGGTTCTGCGGGCAAGCACGCCCTCTTGCCTTGGCCCCGAGAGCAAAGTCCCGAGCGAGCACTCGACTCAGTGCAATGCACCCGGAAGGACGCTCTCGCTCGCCTTTCAAGGAGCGATTCCTAACAGCAGAAGCAGCAGAGGCACAAACTGCACGACGAGAGGGGACAACGTAGAACACGTCTCTGTCCTGGCACATTTGCGTGTGCGATACTTCCCTCCGGCTCTTCGGGCCTTGCGAAGCTCTGTGTACTGCGAGCGCTGCTACTCGCAGCTGAGAAGGACCGTGGAGCTAGCGGCGAATTCGGAGAGCTCTTCGCTGCACTGCGCCGCTCGCAAGCGGCTTCGTTCTTCGCCTTCTGCCGTCCGGCGAGAGCTGAACTCCAGCGGTCAGTTGCAGCTCTGCCCAACAGCGTGTTCTCGGTTCTGGGGGAAGCACGCCCTCTTGCCTTGGCCCCGAGAGCAAAGTCCCGAGCGAGCACTCGACTCAGTGCAATGCACCCGGAAGGACGCTCTCGCTCGCCTTTCAAGGAGCGATTCCTAACAGCAGAAGCAGCAGAGGCACAAACTGCACGACGAGAAGGGACAACGTAGAACACGTCTCTGTCCTGGCACATTTGCGTGTGCGATACTTCCCTCCGGCTCTTCGGGCCTTGCGAAGCTCTGTGTACTGCGAGCGCTGCTACTCGCAGCTGAGAAGGACCGTGGAGCTAGCGGCGAATTCGGAGAGCTCTTCGCTGCACTGCGCCGCTCGCAAGCGGCTTCGTTCTTCGCCTTCTGCCGTCCGGCGAGAGCTGAACTCCAGCGGTCAGTTGCAGCTCTGCCCAACAGCGTGTTCTCGGTTCTGCGGGCAAGCACGCCCTCTTGCCTTGGCCCCGAGAGCAAAGTCCCGAGCGAGCACTCGACTCAGTGCAATGCACCCGGAAGGACGCTCTCGCTCGCCTTTCAAGGAGCGATTCCTAACAGCAGAAGCAGCAGAGGCACAAACTGCACGACGAGAGGGGACAACGTAGAACACGTCTCTGTCCTGGCACATTTGCGTGTGCGATACTTCCCTCCGGCTCTTCGGGCCTTGCGAAGCTCTGTGTACTGCGAGCGCTGCTACTCGCAGCTGAGAAGGACCGTGGAGCTAGCGGCGAATTCGGAGAGCTCTTCGCTGCACTGCGCCGCTCGCAAGCGGCTTCGTTCTTCGCCTTCTGCCGTCCGGCGAGAGCTGAACTCCAGCGGTCAGTTGCAGCTCTGCCCAACAGCGTGTTCTCGGTTCTGCGGGCAAGCACGCCCTCTTGCCTTGGCCCCGAGAGCAAAGTCCCGAGCGAGCACTCGACTCAGTGCAATGCACCCGGAAGGACGCTCTCGCTCGCCTTTCAAGGAGCGATTCCTAACAGCAGAAGCAGCAGAGGCACAAACTGCACGACGAGAGGGGACACCGTAGAACACGTCTCTGTCCTGGCACATTTGCGTGTGCGATACTTCCCTCCGGCTCTTCGGGCCTTGCGAAGCTCTGTGTACTGCGAGCGCTGCTACTCGCAGCTGAGAAGGACCGTGGAGCTAGCGGCGAATTCGGAGAGCTCTTCGCTGCACTGCGCCGCTCGCAAGCGCCTTCGTTCTTCGCCTTCTGCCGTCCGGCGAGAGCTGAACTCCAGCGGTCCGTTGCAGCTCTGCCCAACAGCGTGTTCTCGGTTCTGCGGGCAAGCACGCCCTCTTGCCTTGGCCCCGAGAGCAAAGTCCCGAGCGAGCACTCGACTCAGTGCAATGCACCCGGAAGGACGCTCTCGCTCGCCTTTCAAGGAGCGATTCCTAACAGCAGAAGCAGCAGAGGCACAAACTGGACGACGAGAGGGGACAACGTAGAACACGTCTCTGTCCTGGCACATTTGCGTGTGCGATACTTCCCTCCGGCTCTTCGGGCCTTGCGAAGCTCTGTGTACTGCGAGCGCTGCTACTCGCAGCTGAGAAGGACCGTGGAGCTAGCGGCGAATTCGGAGAGCTCTTCGCTGCACTGCGCCGCTCGCAAGCGGCTTCGTTCTTCGCCTTCTGCCGTCCGGCGAGAGCTGAACTCCAGCGGTCAGTTGCAGCTCTGCCCAACAGCGTGTTCTCGGTTCTGCGGGCAAGCACGCCCTCTTGCCTTGGCCCCGAGAGCAAAGTCCCGAGCGAGCACTCGACTCAGTGCAATGCACCCGGAAGGACGCTCTCGCTCGCCTTTCAAGGAGCGATTCCTAACAGCAGAAGCAGCAGAGGCACAAACTGCACGACGAGAAGGGACAACGTAGAACACGTCTCTGTCCTGGCACATTTGCGTGTGCGATACTTCCCTCCGGCTCTTCGGGCCTTGCGAAGCTCTGTGTACTGCGAGCGCTGCTACTCGCAGCTGAGAAGGACCGTGGAGCTAGCGGCGAATTCGGAGAGCTCTTCGCTGCACTGCGCCGCTCGCAAGCGGCTTCGTTCTTCGCCTTCTGCCGTCCGGCGAGAGCTGAACTCCAGCGGTCAGTTGCAGCTCTGCCCAACAGCGTGTTCTCGGTTCTGCGGGCAAGCACGCCCTCTTGCCTTGGCCCCGAGAGCAAAGTCCCGAGCGAGCACTCGACTCAGTGCAATGCACCCGGAAGGACGCTCTCGCTCGCCTTTCAAGGAGCGATTCCTAACAGCAGAAGCAGCAGAGGCACAAACTGCACGACGAGAAGGGACACCGTAGAACACGTCTCTGTCCTGGCACATTTGCGTGTGCGATACTTCCCTCCGGCTCTTCGGGCCTTGCGAAGCTCTGTGTACTGCGAGCGCTGCTACTCGCAGCTGAGAAGGACCGTGGAGCTAGCGGCGAATTCGGAGAGCTCTTCGCTGCACTGCGCCGCTCGCAAGCGGCTTCGTTCTTCGCCTTCTGCCGTCCGGCGAGAGCTGAACTCCAGCGGTCAGTTGCAGCTCTGCCCAACAGCGTGTTCTCGGTTCTGCGGGCAAGCACGCCCTCTTGCCTTGGCCCCGAGAGCAAAGTCCCGAGCGAGCACTCGACTCAGTGCAATGCACCCGGAAGGACGCTCTCGCTCGCCTTTCAAGGAGCGATTCCTAACAGCAGAAGCAGCAGAGGCACAAACTGCACGACGAGAGGGGACACCGTAGAACACGTCTCTGTCCTGGCACATTTGCGTGTGCGATACTTCCCTCCGGCTCTTCGGGCCTTGCGAAGCTCTGTGTACTGCGAGCGCTGCTACTCGCAGCTGAGAAGGACCGTGGAGCTAGCGGCGAATTCGGAGAGCTCTTCGCTGCACTGCGCCGCTCGCAAGCGCCTTCGTTCTTCGCCTTCTGCCGTCCGGCGAGAGCTGAACTCCAGCGGTCCGTTGCAGCTCTGCCCAACAGCGTGTTCTCGGTTCTGCGGGCAAGCACGCCCTCTTGCCTTGGCCCCGAGAGCAAAGTCCCGAGCGAGCACTCGACTCAGTGCAATGCACCCGGAAGGACGCTCTCGCTCGCCTTTCAAGGAGCGATTCCTAACAGCAGAAGCAGCAGAGGCACAAACTGCACGACGAGAGGGGACACCGTAGAACACGTCTCTGTCCTGGCACATTTGCGTGTGCGATACTTCCCTCCGGCTCTTCGGGCCTTGCGAAGCTCTGTGTACTGCGAGCGCTGCTACTCGCAGCTGAGAAGGACCGTGGAGCTAGCGGCGAATTCGGAGAGCTCTTCGCTGCACTGCGCCGCTCGCAAGCGGCTTCGTTCTTCGCCTTCTGCCGTCCGGCGAGAGCTGAACTCCAGCGGTCCGTTGCAGCTCTGCCCAACAGCGTGTTCTCGGTTCTGCGGGCAAGCACGCCCTCTTGCCTTGGCCCCGAGAGCAAAGTCCCGAGCGAGCACTCGACTCAGTGCAATGCACCCGGAAGGACGCTCTCGCTCGCCTTTCAAGGAGCGATTCCTAACAGCAGAAGCAGCAGAGGCACAAACTGCACGACGAGAAGGGACACCGTAGAACACGTCTCTGTCCTGGCACATTTGCGTGTGCGATACTTCCCTCCGGCTCTTCGGGCCTTGCGAAGCTCTGTGTACTGCGAGCGCTGCTACTCGCAGCTGAGAAGGACCGTGGAGCTAGCGGCGAATTCGGAGAGCTCTTCGCTGCACTGCGCCGCTCGCAAGCGCCTTCGTTCTTCGCCTTCTGCCGTCCGGCGAGAGCTGAACTCCAGCGGTCCGTTGCAGCTCTGCCCAACAGCGTGTTCTCGGTTCTGCGGGCAAGCACGCCCTCTTGCCTTGGCCCCGAGAGCAAAGTCCCGAGCGAGCACTCGACTCAGTGCAATGCACCCGGAAGGACGCTCTCGCTCGCCTTTCAAGGAGCGATTCCTAACAGCAGAAGCAGCAGAGGCACAAACTGGACGACGAGAGGGGACAACGTAGAACACGTCTCTGTCCTGGCACATTTGCGTGTGCGATACTTCCCTCCGGCTCTTCGGGCCTTGCGAAGCTCTGTGTACTGCGAGCGCTGCTACTCGCAGCTGAGAAGGACCGTGGAGCTAGCGGCGAATTCGGAGAGCTCTTCGCTGCACTGCGCCGCTCGCAAGCGGCTTCGTTCTTCGCCTTCTGCCGTCCGGCGAGAGCTGAACTCCAGCGGTCAGTTGCAGCTCTGCCCAACAGCGTGTTCTCGGTTCTGCGGGCAAGCACGCCCTCTTGCCTTGGCCCCGAGAGCAAAGTCCCGAGCGAGCACTCGACTCAGTGCAATGCACCCGGAAGGACGCTCTCGCTCGCCTTTCAAGGAGCGATTCCTAACAGCAGAAGCAGCAGAGGCACAAACTGCACGACGAGAGGGGACAACGTAGAACACGTCTCTGTCCTGGCAGATTTTCGTGTGCGATACTTCCCTCCGGGTCTTCGGGCCTTGCGAAGCTCTGTGTACTGCGAGCGCTGCTACTCGCAGCTGAGAAGGACCGTGGAGCTAGCGGCGAATTCGGAGAGCTCTTCGCTGCACTGCGCCGCTCGCAAGCGGCTTCGTTCTTCGCCTTCTGCCGTCCGGCGAGAGCTGAACTCCAGCGGTCCGTTGCAGCTCTGCCCAACAGCGTGTTCTCGGTTCTGCGGGCAAGCACGCCCTCTTGCCTTGGCCGCGAGAGCAAAGTCCCGAGCGAGCACTCGACTCAGTGCAATGCACCCGGAAGGACGCTCTCGCTCGCCTTTCAAGGAGCGATTCCTAACAGCAGAAGCAGCAGAGGCACAAACTGCACGACGAGAGGGGACAACGTAGATCACGTCTCTGTCCTGGCACATTTGCGTGTGCGATACTTCCCTCCGGCTCTTCGGGCCTTGCGAAGCTCTGTGTACTGCGAGCGCTGCTACTCGCAGCTGAGAAGGACCGTGGAGCTAGCGGCGAATTCGGAGAGCTCTTCGCTGCACTGCGCCGCTCGCAAGCGCCTTCGTTCTTCGCCTTCTGCCGTCCGGCGAAGGCTGAACTCCAGCGGTCCGTTGCAGCTCTGCCCAACAGCGTGTTCTCGGTTCTGCGGGCAAGCACGCCCTCTTGCCTTGGCCCCGAGAGCAAAGTCCCGAGCGAGCACTCGACTCAGTGCAATGCACCCGGAAGGACGCTCTCGCTCGCCTTTCAAGGAGCGATTCCTAACAGCAGAAGCAGCAGAGGCACAAACTGCACGACGAGAGGGGACAACGTAGAACACGTCTCTGTCCTGGCACATTTGCGTGTGCGATACTTCCCTCCGGCTCTTCGGGCCTTGCGAAGCTCTGTGTACTGCGAGCGCTGCTACTCGCAGCTGAGAAGCACCGTGGAGCTAGCGGCGAATTCGGAGAGCTCTTCGCTGCACTGCGCCGCTCGCAAGCGGCTTCGTTCTTCGCCTTCTGCCGTCCGGCGAGAGCTGAACTCCAGCGGTCAGTTGCAGCTCTGCCCAACAGCGTGTTCTCGGTTCTGCGGGCAAGCACGCCCTCTTGCCTTGGCCCCGAGAGCAAAGTCCCGAGCGAGCACTCGACTCAGTGCAATGCACCCGGAAGGACGCTCTCGCTCGCCTTTCAAGGAGCGATTCCTAACAGCAGAAGCAGCAGAGGCACAAACTGCACGACGAGAAGGGACACCGTAGAACACGTCTCTGTCCTGGCACATTTGCGTGTGCGATACTTCCCTCCGGCTCTTCGGGCCTTGCGAAGCTCTGTGTACTGCGAGCGCTGCTACTCGCAGCTGAGAAGGACCGTGGAGCTAGCGGCGAATTCGGAGAGCTCTTCGCTGCACTGCGCCGCTCGCAAGCGGCTTCGTTCTTCGCCTTCTGCCGTCCGGCGAGAGCTGAACTCCAGCGGTCAGTTGCAGCTCTGCCCAACAGCGTGTTCTCGGTTCTGCGGGCAAGCACGCCCTCTTGCCTTGGCCCCGAGAGCAAAGTCCCGAGCGAGCACTCGACTCAGTGCAATGCACCCGGAAGGACGCTCTCGCTCGCCTTTCAAGGAGCGATTCCTAACAGCAGAAGCAGCAGAGGCACAAACTGCACGACGAGAGGGGACACCGTAGAACACGTCTCTGTCCTGGCACATTTGCGTGTGCGATACTTCCCTCCGGCTCTTCGGGCCTTGCGAAGCTCTGTGTACTGCGAGCGCTGCTACTCGCAGCTGAGAAGGACCGTGGAGCTAGCGGCGAATTCGGAGAGCTCTTCGCTGCACTGCGCCGCTCGCAAGCGGCTTCGTTCTTCGCCTTCTGCCGTCCGGTGAGAGCTGAACTCCAGCGGTCCGTTGCAGCTCTGCCCAACAGCGTGTTCTCGGTTCTGCGGGCAAGCACGCCCTCTTGCCTTGGCCCCGAGAGCAAAGTCCCGAGCGAGCACTCGACTCAGTGCAATGCACCCGGAAGGACGCTCTCGCTCGCCTTTCAAGGAGCGATTCCTAACAGCAGAAGCAGCAGAGGCACAAACTGCACGACGAGAGGGGACACCGTAGAACACGTCTCTGTCCTGGCACATTTGCGTGTGCGATACTTCCCTCCGGCTCTTCGGGCCTTGCGAAGCTCTGTGTACTGCGAGCGCTGCTACTCGCAGCTGAGAAGGACCGTGGAGCTAGCGGCGAATTCGGAGAGCTCTTCGCTGCACTGCGCCGCTCGCAAGCGGCTTCGTTCTTCGCCTTCTGCCGTCCGGCGAGAGCTGAACTCCAGCGGTCCGTTGCAGCTCTGCCCAACAGCGTGTTCTCGGTTCTGCGGGCAAGCACGCCCTCTTGCCTTGGCCCCGAGAGCAAAGTCCCGAGCGAGCACTCGACTCAGTGCAATGCACCCGGAAGGACGCTCTCGCTCGCCTTTCAAGGAGCGATTCCTAACAGCAGAAGCAGCAGAGGCACAAACTGCACGACGAGAAGGGACACCGTAGAACACGTCTCTGTCCTGGCACATTTGCGTGTGCGATACTTCCCTCCGGCTCTTCGGGCCTTGCGAAGCTCTGTGTACTGCGAGCGCTGCTACTCGCAGCTGAGAAGGACCGTGGAGCTAGCGGCGAATTCGGAGAGCTCTTCGCTGCACTGCGCCGCTCGCAAGCGGCTTCGTTCTTCGCCTTCTGCCGTCCGGCGAGAGCTGAACTCCAGCGGTCCGTTGCAGCTCTGCCCAACAGCGTGTTCTCAGTTCTGCGGGCAAGCACGCCCTCTTGCCTTGGCCCCGAGAGCAAAGTCCCGAGCGAGCACTCGACTCAGTGCAATGCACCCGGAAGGACGCTCTCGCTCGCCTTTCAAGGAGCGATTCCTAACAGCAGAAGCAGCAGAGGCACAAACTGGACGACGAGAGGGGACAACGTAGAACACGTCTCTGTCCTGGCACATTTGCGTGTGCGATACTTCCCTCCGGCTCTTCGGGCCTTGCCAAGCTCTGTGTACTGCGAGCGCTGCTACTCGCAGCTGAGAAGGACCGTGGAGCTAGCGGCGAATTCGGAGAGCTCTTCGCTGCACTGCGCCGCTCGCAAGCGGCTTCGTTCTTCGCCTTCTGCCGTCCGGCGAGAGCTGAACTCCAGCGGTCAGTTGCAGCTCTGCCCAACAGCGTGTTCTCGGTTCTGCGGGCAAGCACGCCCTCTTGCCTTGGCCCCGAGAGCAAAGTCCCGAGCGAGCACTCGACTCAGTGCAATGCACTCGGAAGGACGCTCTCGCTCGCCTTTCAAGGAGCGATTCCTAACAGCAGAAGCAGCAGAGGCACAAACTGCACGACGAGAGGGGACAACGTAGAACACGTCTCTGTCCTGGCAGATTTTCGTGTGCGATACTTCCCTCCGGGTCTTCGGGCCTTGCGAAGCTCTGTGTACTGCGAGCGCTGCTACTCGCAGCTGAGAAGGACCGTGGAGCTAGCGGCGAATTCGGAGAGCTCTTCGCTGCACTGCGCCGCTCGCAAGCGGCTTCGTTCTTCGCCTTCTGCCGTCCGGCGAGAGCTGAACTCCAGCGGTCCGTTGCAGCTCTGCCCAACAGCGTGTTCTCGGTTCTGCGGGCAAGCACGCCCTCTTGCCTTGGCCGCGAGAGCAAAGTCCCGAGCGAGCACTCGACTCAGTGCAATGCACCCGGAAGGACGCTCTCGCTCGCCTTTCAAGGAGCGATTCCTAACAGCAGAAGCAGCAGAGGCACAAACTGCACGACGAGAGGGGACAACGTAGATCACGTCTCTGTCCTGGCACATTTGCGTGTGCGATACTTCCCTCCGGGTCTTCGGGCCTTGCGAAGCTCTGTGTACTGCGAGCGCTGCTACTCGCAGCTGAGAAGGACCGTGGAGCTAGCGGCGAATTCGTAGAGCTCTTCGCTGCACTGCGCCGCTCGCAAGCGGCTTCGTTCTTCGCCTTCTGCCGTCCGGCGAGAGCTGAACTCCAGCGGTCCGTTGCAGCTCTGCCCAACAGCGTGTTCTCGGTTCTGCGGGCAAGCACGCCCTCTTGCCTTGGCCCCGAAAGCAAAGTCCCGAGCGAGCACTCGACTCAGTGCAATGCACCCGGATGGACGCTCTCGCTCGCCTTTCAAGGAGCGATTCCTAACAGCAGAAGCAGCAGAGGCACAAACTGCACGACGAGAGGGGACACCGTAGAACACGTCTCTGTCCTGGCACATTTGCGTGTGCGATACTTCCCTCCGGCTCTTCGGGCCTTGCGAAGCTCTGTGTACTGCGAGCGCTGCTACTCGCAGCTGAGAAGGACCGTGGAGCTAGCGGCGAATTCGGAGAGCTCTTCGCTGCACTGCGCCGCTCGCAAGCGGCTTCGTTCTTCGCCTTCTGCCGTCCGGCGAGAGCTGAACTCCAGCGGTCAGTTGCAGCTCTGCCCAACAGCGTGTTCTCGGTTCTGCGGGCAAGCACGCCCTCTTGCCTTGGCCCCGAGAGCAAAGTCCCGAGCGAGCACTCGACTCAGTGCAATGCACCCGGAAGGACGCTCTCGCTCGCCTTTCAAGGAGCGATTCCTAACAGCAGAAGCAGCAGAGGCACAAACTGCACGACGAGAGGGGACAACGTAGAACACGTCTCTGTCCTGGCACATTTGCGTGTGCGATACTTCCCTCCGGCTCTTCGGGCCTTGCGAAGCTCTGTGTACTGCGAGCGCTGCTACTCGCAGCTGAGAAGCACCGTGGAGCTAGCGGCGAATTCGGAGAGCTCTTCGCTGCACTGCGCCGCTCGCAAGCGCCTTCGTTCTTCGCCTTCTGCCGTCCGGCGAGAGCTGAACTCCAGCGGTCCGTTGCAGCTCTGCCCAACAGCGTGTTCTCGGTTCTGCGGGCAAGCACGCCCTCTTGCCTTGGCCCCGAGAGCAAAGTCCCGAGCGAGCACTCGACTCAGTGCAATGCACCCGGAAGGACGCTCTCGCTCGCCTTTCAAGGAGCGATTCCTAACAGCAGAAGCAGCAGAGGCACAAACTGCACGACGAGAGGGGACACCGTAGAACACGTCTCTGTCCTGGCACATTTGCGTGTGCGATACTTCCCTCCGGCTCTTCGGGCCTTGCGAAGCTCTGTGTACTGCGAGCGCTGCTACTCGCAGCTGAGAAGGACCGTGGAGCTAGCGGCGAATTCGGAGAGCTCTTCGCTGCACTGCGCCGCTCGCAAGCGCCTTCGTTCTTCGCCTTCTGCCGTCCGGCGAGAGCTGAACTCCAGCGGTCCGTTGCAGCTCTGCCCAACAGCGTGTTCTCGGTTCTGCGGGCAAGCACGCCCTCTTGCCTTGGCCCCGAGAGCAAAGTCCCGAGCGAGCACTCGACTCAGTGCAATGCACCCGGAAGGACGCTCTCGCTCGCCTTTCAAGGAGCGATTCCTAACAGCAGAAGCAGCAGAGGCACAAACTGCACGACGAGAGGGGACAACGTAGAACACGTCTCTGTCCTGGCACATTTGCGTGTGCGATACTTCCCTCCGGCTCTTCGGGCCTTGCGAAGCTCTGTGTACTGCGAGCGCTGCTACTCGCAGCTGAGAAGGACCGTGGAGCTAGCGGCGAATTCGGAGAGCTCTTCGCTGCACTGCGCCGCTCGCAAGCGCCTTCGTTCTTCGCCTTCTGCCGTCCGGCGAGAGCTGAACTCCAGCGGTCAGTTGCAGCTCTGCCCAACAGCGTGTTCTCGGTTCTGCGGGCAAGCACGCCCTCTTGCCTTGGCCCCGAGAGCAAAGTCCCGAGCGAGCACTCGACTCAGTGCAATGCACCCGGAAGGACGCTCTCGCTCGCCTTTCAAGGAGCGATTCCTAACAGCAGAAGCAGCAGAGGCACAAACTGCACGACGAGAGGGGACAACGTAGAACACGTCTCTGTCCTGGCACATTTGCGTGTGCGATACTTCCCTCCGGCTCTTCGGGCCTTGCGAAGCTCTGTGTACGGCGAGCGCTGCTACTCGCAGCTGAGAAGGACCGTGGAGCTAGCGGCGAATTCGGAGAGCTCTTCGCTGCACTGCGCCGCTCGCAAGCGCCTTCGTTCTTCGCCTTCTGCCGTCCGGCGAGAGCTGAACTCCAGCGGTCAGTTGCAGCTCTGCCCAACAGCGTGTTCTCGGTTCTGCGGGCAAGCACGCCCTCTTGCCTTGGCCCCGAGAGCAAAGTCCCGAGCGAGCACTCGACTCAGTGCAATGCACCCGGAAGGACGCTCTCGCTCGCCTTTCAAGGAGCGATTCCTAACAGCAGAAGCAGCAGAGGCACAAACTGCACGACGAGAGGGGACAACGTAGAACACGTCTCTGTCCTGGCACATTTGCGTGTGCGATACTTCCCTCCGGCTCTTCGGGCCTTGCGAAGCTCTGTGTACTGCGAGCGCTGCTACTCGCAGCTGAGAAGGACCGTGGAGCTAGCGGCGAATTCGGAGAGCTCTTCGCTGCACTGCGCCGCTCGCAAGCGCCTTCGTTCTTCGCCTTCTGCCGTCCGGCGAAGGCTGAACTCCAGCGGTCAGTTGCAGCTCTGCCCAACAGCGTGTTCTCGGTTCTGCGGGCAAGCACGCCCTCTTGCCTTGGCCGCGAGAGCAAAGTCCCGAGCGAGCACTCGACTCAGTGCAATGCACCCGGAAGGACGCTCTCGCTCGCCTTTCAAGGAGCGATTCCTAACAGCAGAAGCAGCAGAGGCACAAACTGCACGACGAGAGGGGACAACGTAGAACACGTCTCTGTCCTGGCACATTTGCGTGTGCGATACTTCCCTCCGGCTCTTCGGGCCTTGCGAAGCTCTGTGTACTGCGAGCGCTGCTACTCGCAGCTGAGAAGGACCGTGGAGCTAGCGGCGAATTCGGAGAGCTCTTCGCTGCACTGCGCCGCTCGCAAGCGCCTTCGTTCTTCGCCTTCTGCCGTCCGGCGAAGGCTGAACTCCAGCGGTCAGTTGCAGCTCTGCCCAACAGCGTGTTCTCGGTTCTGCGGGCAAGCACGCCCTCTTGCCTTGGCCCCGAGAGCAAAGTCCCGAGCGAGCACTCGACTCAGTGCAATGCACCCGGAAGGACGCTCTCGCTCGCCTTTCAAGGAGCGATTCCTAACAGCAGAAGCAGCAGAGGCACAAACTGCACGACGAGAGGGGACAACGTAGAACACGTCTCTGTCCTGGCACATTTGCGTGTGCGATACTTCCCTCCGGCTCTTCGGGCCTTGCGAAGCTCTGTGTACTGCGAGCGCTGCTACTCGCAGCTGAGAAGGACCGTGGAGCTAGCGGCGAATTCGGAGAGCTCTTCGCTGCACTGCGCCGCTCGCAAGCGGCTTCGTTCTTCGCCTTCTGCCGTCCGGCGAGAGCTGAACTCCAGCGGTCAGTTGCAGCTCTGCCCAACAGCGTGTTCTCGGTTCTGGGGGAAGCACGCCCTCTTGCCTTGGCCCCGAGAGCAAAGTCCCGAGCGAGCACTCGACTCAGTGCAATGCACCCGGAAGGACGCTCTCGCTCGCCTTTCAAGGAGCGATTCCTAACAGCAGAAGCAGCAGAGGCACAAACTGCACGACGAGAAGGGACAACGTAGAACACGTCTCTGTCCTGGCACATTTGCGTGTGCGATACTTCCCTCCGGCTCTTCGGGCCTTGCGAAGCTCTGTGTACTGCGAGCGCTGCTACTCGCAGCTGAGAAGGACCGTGGAGCTAGCGGCGAATTCGGAGAGCTCTTCGCTGCACTGCGCCGCTCGCAAGCGGCTTCGTTCTTCGCCTTCTGCCGTCCGGCGAAGGCTGAACTCCAGCGGTCAGTTGCAGCTCTGCCCAACAGCGTGTTCTCGGTTCTGCGGGCAAGCACGCCCTCTTGCCTTGGCCCCGAGAGCAAAGTCCCGAGCGAGCACTCGACTCAGTGCAATGCACCCGGAAGGACGCTCTCGCTCGCCTTTCAAGGAGCGATTCCTAACAGCAGAAGCAGCAGAGGCACAAACTGCACGACGAGAGGGGACAACGTAGAACACGTCTCTGTCCTGGCACATTTGCGTGTGCGATACTTCCCTCCGGCTCTTCGGGCCTTGCGAAGCTCTGTGTACTGCGAGCGCTGCTACTCGCAGCTGAGAAGGACCGTGGAGCTAGCGGCGAATTCGGAGAGCTCTTCGCTGCACTGCGCCGCTCGCAAGCGGCTTCGTTCTTCGCCTTCTGCCGTCCGGCGAGAGCTGAACTCCAGCGGTCAGTTGCAGCTCTGCCCAACAGCGTGTTCTCGGTTCTGCGGGCAAGCACGCCCTCTTGCCTTGGCCCCGAGAGCAAAGTCCCGAGCGAGCACTCGACTCAGTGCAATGCACCCGGAAGGACGCTCTCGCTCGCCTTTCAAGGAGCGATTCCTAACAGCAGAAGCAGCAGAGGCACAAACTGCACGACGAGAGGGGACACCGTAGAACACGTCTCTGTCCTGGCACATTTGCGTGTGCGATACTTCCCTCCGGCTCTTCGGGCCTTGCGAAGCTCTGTGTACTGCGAGCGCTGCTACTCGCAGCTGAGAAGGACCGTGGAGCTAGCGGCGAATTCGGAGAGCTCTTCGCTGCACTGCGCCGCTCGCAAGCGGCTTCGTTCTTCGCCTTCTGCCGTCCGGCGAGAGCTGAACTCCAGCGGTCAGTTGCAGCTCTGCCCAACAGCGTGTTCTCGGTTCTGCGGGCAAGCACGCCCTCTTGCCTTGGCCCCGAGAGCAAAGTCCCGAGCGAGCACTCGACTCAGTGCAATGCACCCGGAAGGACGCTCTCGCTCGCCTTTCAAGGAGCGATTCCTAACAGCAGAAGCAGCAGAGGCACAAACTGCACGACGAGAGGGGACAACGTAGAACACGTCTCTGTCCTGGCACATTTGCGTGTGCGATACTTCCCTCCGGCTCTTCGGGCCTTGCGAAGCTCTGTGTACTGCGAGCGCTGCTACTCGCAGCTGAGAAGGACCGTGGAGCTAGCGGCGAATTCGGAGAGCTCTTCGCTGCACTGCGCCGCTCGCAAGCGGCTTCGTTCTTCGCCTTCTGCCGTCCGGCGAGAGCTGAACTCCAGCAGTCAGTTGCAGCTCTGCCCAACAGCGTGTTCTCGGTTCTGCGGGCAAGCACGCCCTCTTGCCTTGGCCCCGAGAGCAAAGTCCCGAGCGAGCACTCGACTCAGTGCAATGCACCCGGAAGGACGCTCTCGCTCGCCTTTCAAGGAGCGATTCCTAACAGCAGAAGCAGCAGAGGCACAAACTGCACGACGAGAGGGGACAACGTAGAACACGTCTCTGTCCTGGCACATTTGCGTGTGCGATACTTCCCTCCGGCTCTTCGGGCCTTGCGAAGCTCTGTGTACTGCGAGCGCTGCTACTCGCAGCTGAGAAGGACCGTGGAGCTAGCGGCGAATTCGGAGAGCTCTTCGCTGCACTGCGCCGCTCGCAAGCGCCTTCGTTCTTCGCCTTCTGCCGTCCGGCGAGAGCTGAACTCCAGCGGTCAGTTGCAGCTCTGCCCAACAGCGTGTTCTCGGTTCTGCGGGCAAGCACGCCCTCTTGCCTTGGCCGCGAGAGCAAAGTCCCGAGCGAGCACTCGACTCAGTGCAATGCACCCGGAAGGACGCTCTCGCTCGCCTTTCAAGGAGCGATTCCTAACAGCAGAAGCAGCAGAGGCACAAACTGCACGACGAGAGGGGACACCGTAGAACACGTCTCTGTCCTGGCACATTTGCGTGTGCGATACTTCCCTCCGGCTCTTCGGGCCTTGCGAAGCTCTGTGTACTGCGAGCGCTGCTACTCGCAGCTGAGAAGGACCGTGGAGCTAGCGGCGAATTCGGAGAGCTCTTCGCTGCACTGCGCCGCTCGCAAGCGGCTTCGTTCTTCGCCTTCTGCCGTCCGGCGAGAGCTGAACTCCAGCGGTCCGTTGCAGCTCTGCCCAACAGCGTGTTCTCGGTTCTGCGGGCAAGCACGCCCTCTTGCCTTGGCCCCGAGAGCAAAGTCCCGAGCGAGCACTCGACTCAGTGCAATGCACCCGGAAGGACGCTCTCGCTCGCCTTTCAAGGAGCGATTCCTAACAGCAGAAGCAGCAGAGGCACAAACTGCACGACGAGAGGGGACACCGTAGAACACGTCTCTGTCCTGGCACATTTGCGTGTGCGATACTTCCCTCCGGCTCTTCGGGCCTTGCGAAGCTCTGTGTACTGCGAGCGCTGCTACTCGCAGCTGAGAAGGACCGTGGAGCTAGCGGCGAATTCGGAGAGCTCTTCGCTGCACTGCGCCGCTCGCAAGCGGCTTCGTTCTTCGCCTTCTGCCGTCCGGCGAGAGCTGAACTCCAGCGGTCCGTTGCAGCTCTGCCCAACAGCGTGTTCTCGGTTCTGCGGGCAAGCACGCCCTCTTGCCTTGGCCCCGAGAGCAAAGTCCCGAGCGAGCACTCGACTCAGTGCAATGCACCCGGAAGGACGCTCTCGCTCGCCTTTCAAGGAGCGATTCCTAACAGCAGAAGCAGCAGAGGCACAAACTGCACGACGAGAGGGGACAACGTAGAACACGTCTCTGTCCTGGCACATTTGCGTGTGCGATACTTCCCTCCGGGTCTTCGGGCCTTGCGAAGCTCTGTGTACTGCGAGCGCTGCTACTCGCAGCTGAGAAGGACCGTGGAGCTAGCGGCGAATTCGGAGAGCTCTTCGCTGCACTGCGCCGCTCGCAAGCGGCTTCGTTCTTCGCCTTCTGCCGTCCGGCGAGAGCTGAACTCCAGCGGTCCGTTGCAGCTCTGCCCAACAGCGTGTTCTCGGTTCTGCGGGCAAGCACGCCCTCTTGCCTTGGCCGCGAGAGCAAAGTCCCGAGCGAGCACTCGACTCAGTGCAATGCACCCGGAAGGACGCTCTCGCTCGCCTTTCAAGGAGCGATTCCTAACAGCAGAAGCAGCAGAGGCACAAACTGCACGACGAGAGGGGACAACGTAGAACACGTCTCTGTCCTGGCACATTTGCGTGTGCGATACTTCCCTCCGGCTCTTCGGGCCTTGCGAAGCTCTGTGTACTGCGAGCGCTGCTACTCGCAGCTGAGAAGCACCGTGGAGCTAGCGGCGAATTCGGAGAGCTCTTCGCTGCACTGCGCCGCTCGCAAGCGCCTTCGTTCTTCGCCTTCTGCCGTCCGGCGAGAGCTGAACTCCAGCGGTCCGTTGCAGCTCTGCCCAACAGCGTGTTCTCGGTTCTGCGGGCAAGCACGCCCTCTTGCCTTGGCCCCGAGAGCAAAGTCCCGAGCGAGCACTCGACTCAGTGCAATGCACCCGGAAGGACGCTCTCGCTCGCCTTTCAAGGAGCGATTCCTAACAGCAGAAGCAGCAGAGGCACAAACTGCACGACGAGAGGGGACACCGTAGAACACGTCTCTGTCCTGGCACATTTGCGTGTGCGATACTTCCCTCCGGCTCTTCGGGCCTTGCGAAGCTCTGTGTACTGCGAGAGCAGCTACTCGCAGCTGAGAAGGACCGTGGAGCTAGCGGCGAATTCGGAGAGCTCTTCGCTGCACTGCGCCGCTCGCAAGCGCCTTCGTTCTTCGCCTTCTGCCGTCCGGCGAGAGCTGAACTCCAGCGGTCAGTTGCAGCTCTGCCCAACAGCGTGTTCTCGGTTCTGCGGGCAAGCACGCCCTCTTGCCTTGGCCCCGAGAGCAAAGTCCCGAGCGAGCACTCGACTCAGTGCAATGCACCCGGAAGGACGCTCTCGCTCGCCTTTCAAGGAGCGATTCCTAACAGCAGAAGCAGCAGAGGCACAAACTGCACGACGAGAGGGGACACCGTAGAACACGTCTCTGTCCTGGCACATTTGCGTGTGCGATACTTCCCTCCGGCTCTTCGGGCCTTGCGAAGCTCTGTGTACTGCGAGCGCTGCTACTCGCAGCTGAGAAGGACCGTGGAGCTAGCGGCGAATTCGGAGAGCTCTTCGCTGCACTGCGCCGCTCGCAAGCGGCTTCGTTCTTCGCCTTCTGCCGTCCGGCGAGAGCTGAACTCCAGCGGTCAGTTGCAGCTCTGCCCAACAGCGTGTTCTCGGTTCTGCGGGCAAGCACGCCCTCTTGCCTTGGCCCCGAGAGCAAAGTCCCGAGCGAGCACTCGACTCAGTGCAATGCACCCGGAAGGACGCTCTCGCTCGCCTTTCAAGGAGCGATTCCTAACAGCAGAAGCAGCAGAGGCACAAACTGCACGACGAGAGGGGACACCGTAGAACACGTCTCTGTCCTGGCACATTTGCGTGTGCGATACTTCCCTCCGGCTCTTCGGGCCTTGCGAAGCTCTGTGTACTGCGAGCGCTGCTACTCGCAGCTGAGAAGGACCGTGGAGCTAGCGGCGAATTCGGAGAGCTCTTCGCTGCACTGCGCCGCTCGCAAGCGGCTTCGTTCTTCGCCTTCTGCCGTCCGGCGAGAGCTGAACTCCAGCGGTCCGTTGCAGCTCTGCCCAACAGCGTGTTCTCGGTTCTGCGGGCAAGCACGCCCTCTTGCCTTGGCCCCGAGAGCAAAGTCCCGAGCGAGCACTCGACTCAGTGCAATGCACCCGGAAGGACGCTCTCGCTCGCCTTTCAAGGAGCGATTCCTAACAGCAGAAGCAGCAGAGGCACAAACTGGACGACGAGAGGGGACAACGTAGAACACGTCTCTGTCCTGGCACATTTGCGTGTGCGATACTTCCCTCCGGCTCTTCGGGCCTTGCGAAGCTCTGTGTACTGCGAGCGCTGCTACTCGCAGCTGAGAAGGACCGTGGAGCTAGCGGCGAATTCGGAGAGCTCTTCGCTGCACTGCGCCGCTCGCAAGCGGCTTCGTTCTTCGCCTTCTGCCGTCCGGCGAGAGCTGAACTCCAGCGGTCAGTTGCAGCTCTGCCCAACAGCGTGTTCTCGGTTCTGCGGGCAAGCACGCCCTCTTGCCTTGGCCCCGAGAGCAAAGTCCCGAGCGAGCACTCGACTCAGTGCAATGCACCCGGAAGGACGCTCTCGCTCGCCTTTCAAGGAGCGATTCCTAACAGCAGAAGCAGCAGAGGCACAAACTGCACGACGAGAGGGGACACCGTAGAACACGTCTCTGTCCTGGCACATTTGCGTGTGCGATACTTCCCTCCGGCTCTTCGGGCCTTGCGAAGCTCTGTGTACTGCGAGCGCTGCTACTCGCAGCTGAGAAGGACCGTGGAGCTAGCGGCGAATTCGGAGAGCTCTTCGCTGCACTGCGCCGCTCGCAAGCGCCTTCGTTCTTCGCCTTCTGCCGTCCGGCGAGAGCTGAACTCCAGCGGTCCGTTGCAGCTCTGCCCAACAGCGTGTTCTCGGTTCTGCGGGCAAGCACGCCCTCTTGCCTTGGCCCCGAGAGCAAAGTCCCGAGCGAGCACTCGACTCAGTGCAATGCACCCGGAAGGACGCTCTCGCTCGCCTTTCAAGGAGCGATTCCTAACAGCAGAAGCAGCAGAGGCACAAACTGGACGACGAGAGGGGACAACGTAGAACACGTCTCTGTCCTGGCACATTTGCGTGTGCGATACTTCCCTCCGGCTCTTCGGGCCTTGCGAAGCTCTGTGTACTGCGAGCGCTGCTACTCGCAGCTGAGAAGGACCGTGGAGCTAGCGGCGAATTCGGAGAGCTCTTCGCTGCACTGCGCCGCTCGCAAGCGGCTTCGTTCTTCGCCTTCTGCCGTCCGGCGAGAGCTGAACTCCAGCGGTCCGTTGCAGCTCTGCCCAACAGCGTGTTCTCGGTTCTGCGGGCAAGCACGCCCTCTTGCCTTGGCCCCGAGAGCAAAGTCCCGAGCGAGCACTCGACTCAGTGCAATGCACCCGGAAGGACGCTCTCGCTCGCCTTTCAAGGAGCGATTCCTAACAGCAGAAGCAGCAGAGGCACAAACTGCACGACGAGAGGGGACAACGTAGAACACGTCTCTGTCCTGGCACATTTGCGTGTGCGATACTTCCCTCCGGCTCTTCGGGCCTTGCGAAGCTCTGTGTACTGCGAGCGCTGCTACTCGCAGCTGAGAAGGACCGTGGAGCTAGCGGCGAATTCGGAGAGCTCTTCGCTGCACTGCGCCGCTCGCAAGCGGCTTCGTTCTTCGCCTTCTGCCGTCCGGCGAGACCTGAACTCCAGCGGTCAGTTGCAGCTCTGCCCAACAGCGTGTTCTCGGTTCTGCGGGCAAGCACGCCCTCTTGCCTTGGCCCCGAGAGCAAAGTCCCGAGCGAGCACTCGACTCAGTGCAATGCACCCGGAAGGACGCTCTCGCTCGCCTTTCAAGGAGCGATTCCTAACAGCAGAAGCAGCAGAGGCACAAACTGCACGACGAGAAGGGGACAACGTAGAACACGTCTCTGTCCTGGCACATTTGCGTGTGCGATACTTCCCTCCGGCTCTTCGGGCCTTGCGAAGCTCTGTGTACTGCGAGCGCTGCTACTCGCAGCTGAGAAGGACCGTGGAGCTAGCGGCGAATTCGGAGAGCTCTTCGCTGCACTGCGCCGCTCGCAAGCGGCTTCGTTCTTCGCCTTCTGCCGTCCGGCGAGAGCTGAACTCCAGCGGTCAGTTGCAGCTCTGCCCAACAGCGTGTTCTCGGTTCTGCGGGCAAGCACGCCCTCTTGCCTTGGCCCCGAGAGCAAAGTCCCGAGCGAGCACTCGACTCAGTGCAATGCACCCGGAAGGACGCTCTCGCTCGCCTTTCAAGGAGCGATTCCTAACAGCAGAAGCAGCAGAGGCACAAACTGCACGACGAGAGGGGACAACGTAGAACACGTCTCTGTCCTGGCACATTTGCGTGTGCGATACTTCCCTCCGGCTCTTCGGGCCTTGCGAAGCTCTGTGTACGGCGAGCGCTGCTACTCGCAGCTGAGAAGGACCGTGGAGCTAGCGGCGAATTCGGAGAGCTCTTCGCTGCACTGCGCCGCTCGCAAGCGGCTTCGTTCTTCGCCTTCTGCCGTCCGGCGAGAGCTGAACTCCAGCGGTCAGTTGCAGCTCTGCCCAACAGCGTGTTCTCGGTTCTGCGGGCAAGCACGCCCTCTTGCCTTGGCCCCGAGAGCAAAGTCCCGAGCGAGCACTCGACTCAGTGCAATGCACCCGGAAGGACGCTCTCGCTCGCCTTTCAAGGAGCGATTCCTAACAGCAGAAGCAGCAGAGGCACAAACTGCACGACGAGAGGGGACAACGTAGAACACGTCTCTGTCCTGGCACATTTGCGTGTGCGATACTTCCCTCCGGCTCTTCGGGCCTTGCGAAGCTCTGTGTACTGCGAGCGCTGCTACTCGCAGCTGAGAAGGACCGTGGAGCTAGCGGCGAATTCGGAGAGCTCTTCGCTGCACTGCGCCGCTCGCAAGCGGCTTCGTTCTTCGCCTTCTGCCGTCCGGCGAGAGCTGAACTCCAGCGGTCAGTTGCAGCTCTGCCCAACAGCGTGTTCTCGGTTCTGCGGGCAAGCACGCCCTCTTGCCTTGGCCCCGAGAGCAAAGTCCCGAGCGAGCACTCGACTCAGTGCAATGCACCCGGAAGGACGCTCTCGCTCGCCTTTCAAGGAGCGATTCCTAACAGCAGAAGCAGCAGAGGCACAAACTGCACGACGAGAGGGGACAACGTAGAACACGTCTCTGTCCTGGCACATTTGCGTGTGCGATACTTCCCTCCGGCTCTTCGGGCCTTGCGAAGCTCTGTGTACTGCGAGCGCTGCTACTCGCAGCTGAGAAGGACCGTGGAGCTAGCGGCGAATTCGGAGAGCTCTTCGCTGCACTGCGCCGCTCGCAAGCGGCTTCGTTCTTCGCCTTCTGCCGTCCGGCGAGAGCTGAACTCCAGCGGTCCGTTGCAGCTCTGCCCAACAGCGTGTTCTCGGTTCTGCGGGCAAGCACGCCCTCTTGCCTTGGCCCCGAGAGCAAAGTCCCGAGCGAGCACTCGACTCAGTGCAATGCACCCGGAAGGACGCTCTCGCTCGCCTTTCAAGGAGCGATTCCTAACAGCAGAAGCAGCAGAGGCACAAACTGCACGACGAGAGGGGACACCGTAGAACACGTCTCTGTCCTGGCACATTTGCGTGTGCGATACTTCCCTCCGGCTCTTCGGGCCTTGCGAAGCTCTGTGTACTGCGAGCGCTGCTACTCGCAGCTGAGAAGGACCGTGGAGCTAGCGGCGAATTCGGAGAGCTCTTCGCTGCACTGCGCCGCTCGCAAGCGGCTTCGTTCTTCGCCTTCTGCCGTCCGGCGAGAGCTGAACTCCAGCGGTCCGTTGCAGCTCTGCCCAACAGCGTGTTCTCGGTTCTGCGGGCAAGCACGCCCTCTTGCCTTGGCCCCGAGAGCAAAGTCCCGAGCGAGCACTCGACTCAGTGCAATGCACCCGGAAGGACGCTCTCGCTCGCCTTTCAAGGAGCGATTCCTAACAGCAGAAGCAGCAGAGGCACAAACTGCACGACGAGAGGGGACAACGTAGAACACGTCTCTGTCCTGGCACATTTGCGTGTGCGATACTTCCCTCCGGGTCTTCGGGCCTTGCGAAGCTCTGTGTACTGCGAGCGCTGCTACTCGCAGCTGAGAAGGACCGTGGAGCTAGCGGCGAATTCGGAGAGCTCTTCGCTGCACTGCGCCGCTCGCAAGCGGCTTCGTTCTTCGCCTTCTGCCGTCCGGCGAGAGCTGAACTCCAGCGGTCCGTTGCAGCTCTGCCCAACAGCGTGTTCTCGGTTCTGCGGGCAAGCACGCCCTCTTGCCTTGGCCCCGAGAGCAAAGTCCCGAGCGAGCACTCGACTCAGTGCAATGCACCCGGAAGGACGCTCTCGCTCGCCTTTCAAGGAGCGATTCCTAACAGCAGAAGCAGCAGAGGCACAAACTGCACGACGAGAGGGGACACCGTAGAACACGTCTCTGTCCTGGCACATTTGCGTGTGCGATACTTCCCTCCGGCTCTTCGGGCCTTGCGAAGCTCTGTGTACTGCGAGCGCTGCTACTCGCAGCTGAGAAGGACCGTGGAGCTAGCGGCGAATTCGGAGAGCTCTTCGCTGCACTGCGCCGCTCGCAAGCGGCTTCGTTCTTCGCCTTCTGCCGTCCGGCGAGAGCTGAACTCCAGCGGTCCGTTGCAGCTCTGCCCAACAGCGTGTTCTCGGTTCTGCGGGCAAGCACGCCCTCTTGCCTTGGCCCCGAGAGCAAAGTCCCGAGCGAGCACTCGACTCAGTGCAATGCACCCGGAAGGACGCTCTCGCTCGCCTTTCAAGGAGCGATTCCTAACAGCAGAAGCAGCAGAGGCACAAACTGCACGACGAGAGGGGACACCGTAGAACACGTCTCTGTCCTGGCACATTTGCGTGTGCGATACTTCCCTCCGGCTCTTCGGGCCTTGCGAAGCTCTGTGTACTGCGAGCGCTGCTACTCGCAGCTGAGAAGGACCGTGGAGCTAGCGGCGAATTCGGAGAGCTCTTCGCTGCACTGCGCCGCTCGCAAGCGGCTTCGTTCTTCGCCTTCTGCCGTCCGGCGAGAGCTGAACTCCAGCGGTCAGTTGCAGCTCTGCCCAACAGCGTGTTCTCGGTTCTGCGGGCAAGCACGCCCTCTTGCCTTGGCCCCGAGAGCAAAGTCCCGAGCGAGCACTCGACTCAGTGCAATGCACCCGGAAGGACGCTCTCGCTCGCCTTTCAAGGAGCGATTCCTAACAGCAGAAGCAGCAGAGGCACAAACTGCACGACGAGAGGGGACACCGTAGAACACGTCTCTGTCCTGGCACATTTGCGTGTGCGATACTTCCCTCCGGCTCTTCGGGCCTTGCGAAGCTCTGTGTACTGCGAGCGCTGCTACTCGCAGCTGAGAAGGACCGTGGAGCTAGCGGCGAATTCGGAGAGCTCTTCGCTGCACTGCGCCGCTCGCAAGCGGCTTCGTTCTTCGCCTTCTGCCGTCCGGCGAGAGCTGAACTCCAGCGGTCCGTTGCAGCTCTGCCCAACAGCGTGTTCTCGGTTCTGCGGGCAAGCACGCCCTCTTGCCTTGGCCCCGAGAGCAAAGTCCCGAGCGAGCACTCGACTCAGTGCAATGCACCCGGAAGGACGCTCTCGCTCGCCTTTCAAGGAGCGATTCCTAACAGCAGAAGCAGCAGAGGCACAAACTGCACGACGAGAGGGGACAACGTAGAACACGTCTCTGTCCTGGCACATTTGCGTGTGCGATACTTCCCTCCGGCTCTTCGGGCCTTGCGAAGCTCTGTGTACGGCGAGCGCTGCTACTCGCAGCTGAGAAGGACCGTGGAGCTAGCGGCGAATTCGGAGAGCTCTTCGCTGCACTGCGCCGCTCGCAAGCGGCTTCGTTCTTCGCCTTCTGCCGTCCGGCGAGAGCTGAACTCCAGCGGTCAGTTGCAGCTCTGCCCAACAGCGTGTTCTCGGTTCTGCGGGCAAGCACGCCCTCTTGCCTTGGCCCCGAGAGCAAAGTCCCGAGCGAGCACTCGACTCAGTGCAATGCACCCGGAAGGACGCTCTCGCTCGCCTTTCAAGGAGCGATTCCTAACAGCAGAAGCAGCAGAGGCACAAACTGCACGACGAGAGGGGACAACGTAGAACACGTCTCTGTCCTGGCACATTTGCGTGTGCGATACTTCCCTCCGGCTCTTCGGGCCTTGCGAAGCTCTGTGTACTGCGAGCGCTGCTACTCGCAGCTGAGAAGGACCGTGGAGCTAGCGGCGAATTCGGAGAGCTCTTCGCTGCACTGCGCCGCTCGCAAGCGCCTTCGTTCTTCGCCTTCTGCCGTCCGGCGAGAGCTGAACTCCAGCGGTCAGTTGCAGCTCTGCCCAACAGCGTGTTCTCGGTTCTGCGGGCAAGCACGCCCTCTTGCCTTGGCCCCGAGAGCAAAGTCCCGAGCGAGCACTCGACTCAGTGCAATGCACCCGGAAGGACGCTCTCGCTCGCCTTTCAAGGAGCGATTCCTAACAGCAGAAGCAGCAGAGGCACAAACTGCACGACGAGAGGGGACAACGTAGAACACGTCTCTGTCCTGGCACATTTGCGTGTGCGATACTTCCCTCCGGCTCTTCGGGCCTTGCGAAGCTCTGTGTACTGCGAGCGCTGCTACTCGCAGCTGAGAAGGACCGTGGAGCTAGCGGCGAATTCGGAGAGCTCTTCGCTGCACTGCGCCGCTCGCAAGCGGCTTCGTTCTTCGCCTTCTGCCGTCCGGCGAGAGCTGAACTCCAGCGGTCCGTTGCAGCTCTGCCCAACAGCGTGTTCTCGGTTCTGCGGGCAAGCACGCCCTCTTGCCTTGGCCCCGAGAGCAAAGTCCCGAGCGAGCACTCGACTCAGTGCAATGCACCCGGAAGGACGCTCTCGCTCGCCTTTCAAGGAGCGATTCCTAACAGCAGAAGCAGCAGAGGCACAAACTGCACGACGAGAGGGGACACCGTAGAACACGTCTCTGTCCTGGCACATTTGCGTGTGCGATACTTCCCTCCGGCTCTTCGGGCCTTGCGAAGCTCTGTGTACTGCGAGCGCTGCTACTCGCAGCTGAGAAGGACCGTGGAGCTAGCGGCGAATTCGGAGAGCTCTTCGCTGCACTGCGCCGCTCGCAAGCGGCTTCGTTCTTCGCCTTCTGCCGTCCGGCGAGAGCTGAACTCCAGCGGTCCGTTGCAGCTCTGCCCAACAGCGTGTTCTCGGTTCTGCGGGCAAGCACGCCCTCTTGCCTTGGCCCCGAGAGCAAAGTCCCGAGCGAGCACTCGACTCAGTGCAATGCACCCGGAAGGACGCTCTCGCTCGCCTTTCAAGGAGCGATTCCTAACAGCAGAAGCAGCAGAGGCACAAACTGCACGACGAGAGGGGACAACGTAGAACACGTCTCTGTCCTGGCACATTTGCGTGTGCGATACTTCCCTCCGGGTCTTCGGGCCTTGCGAAGCTCTGTGTACTGCGAGCGCTGCTACTCGCAGCTGAGAAGGACCGTGGAGCTAGCGGCGAATTCGGA
>NW_028276301.1:0-24895 GCF_052056855.1 Sturnus vulgaris
TGGATGTTTCAGAGCGTGCTGACAACGGCCGCGCGGTCCGCGGTGCCGCGGGCGTGAGGGTGCCGGCGGGCGCGGGCAGGCGTTTTATGTAAACGCCTATCCGCCGGGGTCCTAGAGAGGCCGCCATCTTGAGCGCTGCCGCAGGGCTGGGTCCCGGCCCGCGGGCCCTTCCGCCATCCTGAGAGGGGCACGGTGCAGTACCCGCCTGTGTCCACACGGCGGCAGCACTGCCGCCCAACTCAGCCCGGCACTGCCGCCCTGTCAGGGACAGACAGAGAAGGGAGAGAGTTCCAAGCACCAGAGTCCCCACCCGTCATAAAATCCTCTCAATGAACGCCCCAAAAAAACCCCGACCCAAACTAAAAATGCCCTGCCTCTGACCAAATGAAAAAAAAACCCTTTTATATAGAGAAATCATCTATTTTTTAATATTTAATTTATAGTCATAATCTAGACATATTTCATATATTCCATTTAATTGCTATTCTATTTATCATATATACAATATTATTTTATTATTCATTATATACATAGATTTATATTACTAATGTTATTTCTATTTTATCTATATCCATCTATATTTGTAGGTTCATAGTTTTTAATATTATTTATTTAAAAGCTCTGCCTCTAACCAAATAGAAACAAAAAACTCCATTATTTTAAATTCTATTTGAATATATTTTTTTATTTAGTTTTCATATTTATATCTGTAGATTTATATGTCTATATTGTGTATTCTATATTTATATACTATTTAACGTATTTTTTACTAGTATATTAATATACTAGATGCTATTTACATTCTATTATAACATACTATTTAATATAACATATTAAAATCGATAAATTATTTATATTACATACTACATACATGTATTTTATATTTATATTTATTTCTATAGATTTATACTTACATATATATATGCATATATAGTTATAATAATTTTATGTCAGTATCTATTTTTGCATATTTGTATATTTTTGCCTATATTATTTATATTATTTATTAAAAACCCTCCTCTAACCAAATAAAAAACAATAAAAAATTCCTTTTAAAGTCTAAATATTTATATATTTCTATTTTCATAACATAATATAATGTAATGTAATATATTTATATATTGGTTTCTTATATTTGCTTCTATATTTTTATTCTTTATCTTTTCTATTTACAGTATCTATAAAAAACCCCTACCTCTAGCCAAACACAAACCAATAAAACATTCCTTTTAGACTATATTTAGCTATTTTTTAAGGTTCTGTTTTTCATGCATTCTACACCCACCCCTCCCTCTCAATGTTCTGGCACCCACCATGACCCCCCGCCATGCCCGACTCACCTGCTCCTCCAGCGCAGCCCGGCTCCCTCTCCCAGGGACCTTGGGGTGCCCCAAACCACGTCGGAGCCCCCCTCAGCCTTTTTTCCTCACCCCAAAGAAGGCACAGAACGACTCCTTTAATGAAGTTGTTTTAACAATTGTAAGGCTAGAGCTTTTGGTATCCACTGCTTGCCATCCCTTGTAAACCAATTTTTTTCTTCTTTCTTCTGCAGCTTAATAAACCTCTTTTTTTCCCCATAGTTTTCCAAATGCATGTATTACCGCATATGCATATTTAGAATCAGTAAATATATTTAATGTCTTGTCCTGCTATAATTCACAGGCTCTCACAAGCGTGTGCAGCTCTGCTGTCTGAGCTGACCAGGTGGCTGGTAACCTCCCCCCTTCCTTTAATTGCTTTCCATTCACGATAGAGTATCCTGTAAATCATGAAGAATGGGGGGGAAAAATCAGTGAGAAATGGGGAAAAAAATCCATGAAAAATGGGGGAACAAATCAGTGAGCAACGGGGAAAAGTGGGGAAAAGTTAATTGAGAAATGGGGAAAAAATCAGTGAGAAATGGGGAAAAAAATCCCTGAAGAATGGGGAAAAAAATCAGTGAGAAATGGGGAAAAGTGGGGAAAAAATCCGTGAGAAATGGGGGAAAAATCAGTGAGAAATGGGTGGGGAAATTCCATGAAAAATGGCGAAGGAATTCAGTGAGAAATGGGGAAAAATGGGTAAAAAATCAGTGCGAAATGGGGGGGGGGGGGGGGGGGGGGAATCAATGAGAAATCGGGAAAAACATAAGTAAGAAACGGGGGGGAAAAATCCATGAAAAATGGGGAAAAATCAGTGGGAAATGGGGGAAAATGGGGAAAAAGTCAGTGAGAAATGGGGAAAAATCAGTGAAAAACGGGGGGAAAACTCCATGAAGAATGGGAAAAAAAATCAGTGAGAAATGGGGAAAAAAATCCCTGAAAAATGGGGGAAAATATCAGTGAGAAATGGGAAAAAATGGGGAAAAAAATCATTGATAAATCGGGGGAAAAATCAGTGTGAAAGGGGGGGAAAAATCGGGATCGGGGACGTGGACCGGGACTGGGATCGGGGGCCGGGATGGGGAAATGGGACAGGGACCGGGATCGCGGACGGGGACCTGGGACAGGGACCGGGACCGGGATCGGGGACGGGGACTGGAGACAGGGACCGGGACCGGGATCGGAGACGGGGACTGGAGACAGGGACCGGGACCGGGATTGGGGACTGGGACCAGGACCGTGATCGGGTTCCGGGACGGGGAACTGGGACTGGGACCAGGATCGGGGACCGGAACCGGGGACTGGGACCGGGACCAGGACTGGGGACGGGGACTGGGGACAGTGACCGGGACTGCAATCGGCACCGCCCCCAGAACCGCTCCCGGAACCGCTCCCCGGGCTACCCCGGCACGGCGACCGGGAACGCCCCCGGCACCGCCCCGGCACCGCCCCCGGTGCCGCCCCCGGCACTGCCCCGGCACCGCCCCGGGTAGCGCCCCCGGCACCGCCCCCGGGGCGGGCCGCCGAACGCACGCGATGACGCGCGGGGGGCGGGACGGCGCGGGGCGGTGACGCGCTTCATGCCAGGAGCAGGGCCCGGGTGCGACGAAGACGGGAGCGGGCCGACCCGATACCGCGCGGGGCCGCGGGCCCGGCGGAGCCCGGCCCGCTGGGTAGGGGCCGCCAATGGCACCGGGGCTTCTGCTTCGGCTTCTGTCCGTGTCGGCGGGGAGGCCCCAGCCAGCGGTGCCCCTCTCCCTCGGCGACACGGGCGTGGAACTCGGCATCGGGCGCTGCATCGCCGCGGACAGCAGGGGGCGCACGGGTACCGATACTGCCATGGGGCCCGGCGCTGCTCTCCTGCTCCGCCGCCAGGCGGCGCTGCGCTGCCGTCCTGCCGCGCCTCCGGGCACGCTCGGTTTCCTCGGGACCCTCGGGACCGGCCGGGACGCGGGGACTGCCCGTGCGGACCCGGGGACCCCGGGCCCCGCCTGTCCCGCCGCTGCGGAGGCGGGGGATGCTTTATGGGACTGCCCGAGCTGGCAGTGCCGGGTCTGGGGCGTTGGGGCGCGCCTTGGGGGGCTGCGGGTGCGCTCGTTTCCTCTTCTGCATGGCCTTCTGTGTGAGCATCTCTCGTTGCGACTGCTCTTGGAGAGTCAAACCCCTCCTCCTAAGTGGTCTCAGGAGCCTGGCAGGGTGAGTTTTGTTTCACAGGGGAAAGGGCCACTGGTCGTGTCCAGAGACCTGTGCACCCAGCCAGGTTTCTGCCTGATAAAATTCCAAATGGATGAGGATTTCTCCCAGCCCCAAGCTGCCCCCACCTGTAACCCTGGCTGCCTTTGGGGTGCCCAAAGCCTCCTCTGTGCAGATCTCAGGAACCTGGGAGGGGTGAACAATGTTGCACAGGGAAAAACCCCACAGATTTTATCTCCGGGACTGGGGCCAGGAGCAGGCATTTGCGTGCTATAATTCCAGAAGGAGCACGGTGTCTCCCAGACCCAAGCCGCATCCAGCTGTGACCCAGCTGCTCTTGGAGTGCCAAAAGCCTCCTCGTAGCTGATCTCAGGAACCCTGGAAGGGTGAGTTTGGTTTCACAGGGAAAAGGCCTCCGTTTGTGTCCAGAGATCAAATAAGGGACTCTGCTTTTCCTCTAGTTCTCCTTCCTGTTTTCACCTGGGCTACAAGGATGGGCATGGCCTGTATTTCTCATATCAAAGTGATGTTACTAAATTTGTCCAGAAGTTCTGATTATTATTTTTATTAGTAGTAGTAATTTTCTGATAGAAAACACTCTCATTTTGCCTTTCCCACGTTGTTTCCAGGTGCTGCCCAGGATGGACATCTGTGGTCTCAGACAGTGATTCCCGAGGAGCAAGGAAAGCCTTTTCCTCACCTGCACAGTTCAGGTGGATGGGACAGAATTGGTGTGGCCTGACAAGGCAGGAAAAGCTGTCTGTGTTCTGGAGTGCCTTGAAAGCTTTCTCCGTCAGGTTTGGAAGGGGTTTCTCTTTGGGATTTCTTGTGATGCAGCACCACGGGTATCCCTTTGTGCCAAGTCCAGTGCTAAAGGATTGAAGAACTGACAAGTGGGGTCTGGGATGAAAATGCCTCTAATAAAATTAAGCAAAGAATACAATAAGAGAAATGAGCATCCTTTTAATAGTTAGGAATAAAAATGCTGGAAAAGGGCACTCTGAATTGGTGTCACTTGTCATGGATAAAACCCCAGAGTGAGGAATCAGAGCAGAAGTTGAGAGCTGGAATCCTTCTGCAGTCGACTTAATTTTCTTTTCCTCCTCTCTTTCAGGACAGGAAGAATCACGACTCTCCTGCCATCTTTGCCAAGAGCTGTGGTGTTTGATCAGCCAAAGCCCAGAGGCTTCAGCACCAGAGGTCTGAGCCTGGAGGGCTCCTGGTGCTGCCCGTGCTGTGGGCTATGTCAGAGGATGCAGGCTTCCTCTTTGCCTCCCTGCTGGGATTAACTGCCATGGGAATGTGGGATCTGGGTGAAACTCCAGCTCTCCTGGTGTTCAGGGGAGCAAGGTCTGAGGGACTCCTCTCTGGGGATGTGCGGTGAAGGACTGAATAGTGTGGAAGGAGAGTATTTATAAACTGTATCACTGTTTCTCCCAAAATTGGGGTGGAGCACTGATGGGGGCGGTTGGGTTTCGTCTGGGCCGGCTATTCTTTGTGCAATTTTAAAATTCTCTTGTATGATTTACTGTCCGGTATCTTTCTAACAAAAGCTGACATAAATTTAGATTAAGGATTAGAACTTGGGTCCATTCATTGCAAACATTTGACAAGGCTGGAGGACTGGGGTGGTGACTGCTCTCAGGAAAGGTTACTTATTAATACTGTGTCAGATTTCCGCAGTGACTGTCAGGCCTGCATGGCTGTGAGTTCGTGCTCTTCTCACTGGGGAAATAAGTTCAGCAAAATTAGAAATGTTAGAAAAATCCAGCCAAAAATTCCACCTCTGTACCCCCTAAGTTTTCCCAGTTTTTCCCAGCTAGGAGCTGCACAGAAGTCAGGCAGGGGAAGTGACAACAGGGAACAGCTGAAAAATTCAAAGGCACAAAGAGGAAAGGGGAAAGGTTTCAGAAAACAATTCTATGGTCTAAGAATAATTTCTGATTCCCTACTGAGAAGAACACGAACTCACAGCCATTCAGGCCTGACAGTCCCCTGCAGTGAGAGCTCAGCACACATCCACAGAGGCAAGTCCAGCATCTTAAATGAAAAAATAAAAATAAAAACCAGAAGAAAAAGGTGATTTCTTTTGCTTCAGAGTTATTTCAAGTTCTTAAAGCCCAAGCAACATTTGCTCTTGATTTTGGTTGGGTGAATCATGAGCAGTGGGCACGGGTCATGCCATTCATTGAGCAGAAAACCCGGGGTCATTTAGAGGGGACACAAGAACTGTTTGTGTAGCGACCTCGGGCTGCAGAGGGGCAGGAGAAAGGCCAAGGGAGCTCCCTGGGGCCACCAGGGCCTGTGGGGAACAGAATGGACGCTTGGATGACCAGTGGAGGTGAGGAGTGGATCTGAGTTCATCTACAGGGAAATAAGGAGGGGATACTCTGGAGTGAAAAGCTGAGGTGATGAGTTCACCCACCTGGGCACGAGTTGTGTTTGCACAAAGTGGGACCAGAGGTGAAGGTCAATCCAAAGTCGATCCTGCTTGACCTCTGAATTCCAGGATAAGTTTTACAAGCTGCCAAATGAGGGAGTAAAAATACACAAAAATGAAACTGAGAGAATTCATGAGGTTCCTGGGAGTCCATTACACTGTTGTCATAGAATTCTTAATGAGTTTTGAGCTTTTAATGACAACAATTCAGTACTTTCTTTGGATTAATCACTGTGTAGGATTTGGGGTTTATCTGGATTTTAAAGGCGTCGTGGTGGCCCTGACACTGCTCAGGAGCTGGTAGGAAAAGCAGGGTCAGAGCTCCTGGCAGGCACAGGGTGTTTTTCCCAGAGTGGATTGGGGAGGAATTGTTTGGGACTTGGTTTGTCCCTCTGGGTGATGCCAGTTGCTGTGATTTGTGTAATTCCATACATTTAACTCCCAATACTTCCCAGCCCAGGGGCTTGAGCTGACAGGGCAGCACACAGATTGTTCTCTGTGCTGTGCCCCGATTTGGGGTTGGCTGTCAGCTTTGCTAGCTCCCGTGAATTATGCCCATAGCCCCGAATTCCCTGCTCAATTCCCACTGCCATAACCTCACAGCGCCTCATGGAGTGGGGATATACTGTGGCAGGAAGCTCAGCAGCATCGGCACAGGGACAGGTGTATATTCCAAAGAATTTGCTGTTTCAAACCCTCATTCCCCAGCCCCGCCGATGTCCCTGGGGGCACTTGACAGAGTTACCTGGATTTCAGCTGATTTCACCCCCCCGAGCTCGGGCTCCAGGTGATCTTTTCAAGCAGGAGAAGGCAGGGGCCGGAGGCGCTCGTGGCCCGTGCCGAGGCAGTCCCTGGGGCCACGAGAGGACATCTCTCCCTGCAGAATTTCAGTTCTTTCCAGAGCCTCAGCAGTGACAGAGGACAAAGAGGAAGATGAGGAGGAGGAAGAAGGGGGAGAGGGTTTGAGAGGAGGGGAAGCCCAAATCCGTGCTGTGTGCGGAGCTCCGACAGCACGCTGCAGCCCGCAGCTCAGTGTGAGCACGGGGCAGAGGAGGCGATTTCTGGGCATTCAATCACCCTGAGGCGGGCCCGGCACCGCCCCTGCAGCACCGTCCCCAGCACAGCTCGGTACCGCTCCGGGATCACCCGGCCCCGGCCCCGGTGCCGCCTGGGACCACTGGGGACCGCCCCTAAAGCACCGCCCCGGCCCCGCCCGGTCCCGTCCCCGGGACCTCCGTGCCCCGCCTCGCCAAGCCCCGGCTCCGCCCCGAGCCTGCCCGGGCTGCGCGGGGACCATCGCTGGCGGCCCCGCCCCTCTTCCCCGGGCCGAAGCGGGCTGAAGGAGATGTCCGCACGATTGGAAACGCCGCCGAAAATCGCACCCGTGGCATCGGTGTCGGCGTCGTGCGCAGGCATCCCACTAGAGCGAGCGGGCTCCTTGCTGTGCCACCCTCCTTTTGCAGCCAGAGTTAGAAGGTCGGGGAGCGACACCCGAGCCGCCATCTTGGGAGAGGCAGGCGCGCAGTACCGCGCTCTGCCCACAGGGTGGCGCTTGGGAGACAGGCAAGGGATGGAATCAAGGAGTGTCCCAATCCTTGAGGAAATCCCCCTGAATGAACGCCCCAAAAAACCCCGACCAGAACTGAGAAACCTCCTGCATCTGTACGAGTGCAAAGGGTGTGCAAGGAGTGTGCAAATAGTGTGCATTAGCAATCGATCGGCTGGCATTAGCAATCGATCGCCGATCTAATCGATCGGCAGGCACGATCAATCGATCGCCGATCTAATCGATCGGCAGGCATTAGCAATCGATCGCCGATCTAATCGATCGGCAGGCGCGATCAATCGATCGCCGATCTAATCGATCGGCAGGCACGATCAATCGATCGCCGATCGAATCGATCCGCAGGCATTAGCAATCGATCGCCGATCGAATCGATCGGCAGGCGCGATCAATCGATCGCCGATCTAATCGATCGGCAGGCATTAGCAATCGATCGCCGGTCTAATCGATCGGCAGGCATTAGCAATCGATCGCCGATATAATCGATCGGCAGGCATTAGCAATCGAACGCCGATATAATCGATCGGCGGGCATTAGCAATCGATCGCCGATCTAATCGATCGGCAGGCGCGATCAATCGATCGCCGATCTAATCGATCCGCAGGCATTAGCAATCGATCGCCGATCTAATCGATCAGCAGGCGTGATCAATCGATCGCCGAGCTAATCGATCGGCAGGCATTAGCAATCGATCGCCGATCGAATCGATCGGCAGGCGCGATCAATCGATCGCCGATCTAATCGATCGGCAAGCATTAGCAATCGATCGCCGATATAATCGATCGGCAGGCGCGATCAATCGATCGCCGATCTAATCGATCGGCAGGCATTAGCAATCGATCGCCGATATAATCGATCGGCAGGCATTAGCAATCGATCGCCGATCGAATCGATCGGCAGGCGCGATCAATCGAACGCCGATATACTCGATCGGCAGGCATTAGCAATCGATCGCCGATCTAATCGATCGGCAGGTGCGATCAATCGATCGCCGATCTAATCGATCGGCAGGCATTAGCAATCGATCGCCGATATAATCGATCGGTAGTCGTGATCAATCGATCGCCGATCTAATCCATAGGCACGCATTAGCTATCGATCGCCGATCTGATTTTTCCCGCCATTTTTCATGGATTTTTTCCCCCATTTCTTACTGATTTTTCCCCAATTTTTCATGCATTTTTTCCCGCAATTTTCGTGGATTTTTTCCCATATTTTCCCCATTTCTCACTGATTTTTTTCCCCCATTTCTCAATGATTTGTTTCCCCAATTTATCAAAGATTTTTTTTCCCCATTTCACCATGATGTTTCCCCCATTTCTCACTGATTTTTTCCCCCATTTCTCACTGATTTTTTCCCCCCATTTTTCCATGGATATTTCCCGATTTTCCTCCCCATTGCTCACTGATTTTTGCCCCCATTTCTCTCTGAATTTTCCCCCCATTTTCCATGCATTTTTCCCCCCATTAATCACTGATTTTTTTCCCCATTTATCACTGATATTTGCCCCCATTTCTCTCTGAATTTTTCCTTCCATTTTTCATGCATTTTTCCCCCCATTAATCACTGATTTTCTCCCCATTTATCACTGATTATTGCCCCCATTTTTCACTTATTTTTTCCCCACAGCATCGGCCACCACAGCACGAGCGACAACAGCTCGCTCTGTTCCCGCCATTGCCCATGGATTGTTTCCCTGTTTTCCATGGATTTTTTCCCCATTTCTCACTGATTCCCCCCCCCCCCATTTCTCACTGAATATTCCCCCATTTTTCATCGACTTTTCCCCCAATTACCACTGATTTTTCCCCCATTTCTCGCTGATTTTGTCCCAAATTTTCCCCCATTTTTCATGGATTTTTTTTCCCCCATTTCTCACTGATTTTTCCCCCATTTCTTAATGACTTTTCCCGCCATTCGTCACGGATTTTTTCCCCCATTTCTCAATTATTTTTTCCCCCACTTTTCCCCGTTTCTCACTGATTTATTCCCCCATTTTTCATGGATTTTTTCCCCCCATTTCTCACTGATTTTTTTCCCCATTTTTCAAAGATTCCCCCCCCGTTTTTCACTGATTTTTCTCCATTTCTCACTGATTTTCCCACCATTTTTCATGTGGTTTTTTTCCATTTCTCACTGATGTTTTACCCCATTCTTATTACCATTCTCATAGCTCTATTTTATATTTATACATATTCTTATATTTGCATTATTTCTGTTATACACTAGATTTTTCATAGATATTTGCTACTTAGATTTCATTATATTTTACATGTATACCAATCTAGTTCTATTCTTTATATTTTATTTTTATATTAGCTATAAAAACCGTGCCTCTACCCAAATAAAAAGCATTTAAACATTCCTTTTAGACTATATTTAGCTATTTTTTATGGTTCTGTTTTTCATGCATTCTACACCCACCCCTCCCTCTCAATGTTCTGGCACCCACCATGACACCCCCCCCCCCCCCCCCCATGCCCGACTCACCTGCTCCTCCAGCGCAGCCCGGCTCCCTTTCCCAGGGACCTTGGGGTGCCCCAAACCACGTCGGAGCCCCCAGTCTCCACACCCTCCCCCTCCGTAGGGAACGGGAATGGGATGGGGAGCACACAGGACAAGAAAGGAACACAAAAGACACACAGGACAGAGAGAAGAAAAGGGCTGCAAGCTGGATATGAGGATGAAAGTGGAGCAGCAACAAACCTCAGGACTCTTGACTAGAGAGTGTGGCTGCTGAACGTCTCAAAAAAAAACCCCAGCTCCAACACAACATGCTGTGCTCACGGCTCGGCCTGGGACTCATCAGTGAACATCTCTCTCTTGCCAGGGCCATAAAGCCCCCGAGAAAACACGAGGTGAGGTTGATGTGCTCCGGCTTTGCTCCTGCTCAGCCCTAACCCCCAGCCCCTGCTGCCAGTGAGCACCCTGATCTCTGAACCTCTTCTCAGCTTGTTTGTACGCTTCCAAATTCCTTCCTCTTTCTTCAAGCTTCATCTGTTTCCTGGCATTGGGAGAATGACAAGTGTTTAGCACAGCGCAATGAATACAACAGTCTCATTTTCAGAAGACACGACTGAACGAGAACCGACAGCAGCACTGCTTCGAGACAATCTGGGCACACGTTTCCCTTCCAGCAATCTGAGTGTTCTTTTGTGTCACGCCTGAAATTCTGAAAATGGTTTTTTGATAAAAATTATCCATAACTAGAAAACAATCAAACCAAATAAATAGAACCCCTAGGATATAATAACAGCCCATATACTACAACACTCCAATTCTAATATTAATAAGAAAACAGAAATTAGCTACACAGCATTACCTCAAACAAACACTACATACTGGCAAGAATCAAAGCCACCACAAAATAATTCAAAAACTACCCTATGCCTTATGCTACAGGCTAGAACGCCATCGGCAAACCTTATCAAGGTATCCTTTAAAAACAACGCCCCACCAAAAACAAAAACAACACAAAACGCCATTCAAGAACTCCCTTATCAACACCTGAATGAAAAAACATGGCATTAGATAAATAGACCATAGCCCTTATCATACGCCATCTACAAACAAAATAAAGCTATACCATACATCCTCGAAAACCACCTTCAAAGCACGACATTAGAAAAACAAAACTTCCCAGAATTAAAAGCTGTATCTAACAAAAGCCGTCTGATAAAATTAACAACCAAGCCCCCACCATCAGAGCTGCCCCTACTAAACTCCCCATCGTACATATGAAAAATCAGTTTTAAAAACCTACTTCAATTCATTCTGCCTCAAATACAAAGCCATCCAGAAAGTTACCTTCACTCAAAAACAAAAGCGCACGTAGTAAATAACATTAAAAAATAAATCAGCACACTACACACCACAAGCATAAAATATTGAATTAAAACCAAAAGTACCCCTATTCATTAAAGAGCCCAGCCGCAAGCTATATTTAACTATAACTTCGTGCAAACGTACACATATCATTAAAATAGATTTCTTTCAGAATACAACTGATGATCTAAAATAGTAAAATGTCCGAGAACGATATTATAATAGGATATCCTCGATCATCCTCCCGCAAATTCTCTCCACTGTATTGTCCGACACACACCAGAAAAAAAATCCACTTTTTACTTTTTTCAGCTAACTTCTCATTTATTAGCTGAGAGGAATGTTGAATTTGTCTTTACAAATGAGCTGTGGATCAGCCTGTAGATAAGGCTAGCACTGAGAGATAAAAGAAACAATGGGATGGATTCCACTGATTGATGAATGGAAAGAGATAGTTGCCTTTACAAACAAACTGCAGGGCTGCTGATAAATGAAATTGGATATCGAAAGATGAAAGAAGCAACGGGGGGAAACTATGAATTCTATAAGAATTAAAAATTAAAAGGGAGGGTTATACATTAGAGGGGAATTTCAGGTATCAGGCGTTCCGGGAAGTCTGTGCCTCTCAAGTACCTCAGCCAATGGGAAAAGAGAGAGGGAAATGCGGCCGGGAAAATAGGATAAAAAGGAGGCTGCGTCCTCCAAAAATTTGAGAGATCCCAGGGGAATGTCCCATGGCCTCTCCCTTTATTCGAATAAAGCAAAAAGGACTCCTCCGTTTCCTTTTTGGACATAAACCGCTGGTGTTTGTGGATTAATTTTCCTGACATTTAGCAACATCTTGTTAAAAAAAAAAAAAAAAAAAAAAAAAGTGATCCAGAAGAGGGCAACATTGACAGCCATTCCAAGACAGGATGAACAAATGCTTTCACATTGACAGAGGATGCTGCGATGTTCTGAGAACAGAAGATAGAATAAAATAAAGGAAGGTGATGTTACAAGACAGAAAAGGGTAAAATAAAAGGAGTACCTGAGACTGGGGGGCGGGGGGGAAGAAAATGGGGAAATATTAATTGCTACACACTAGGTACAAATGCTTTTTACAAGTAATTGATGAGAAGCAAGCTAAAAGCGTCTTACTGCTGCTAGTGATATCATGCTCCAAGCTCTGCTAATAATTCCTATTTCTAGCAATAGTTAAATTGAACTCACTACATTCCAACTATTTTTCTGCTTGTTTAGATGGCAGATCCGTTTGGAACACACCTTAGTATAGCAAATTCTATGCCCAGGTAGGGACCTCTCAGTTCTTCCATAAAACATTTTCTTCTGCATTATGGCAAGCCTTTGTTTTAGCTTGACAGCTTTCTTGAAACTTCAATTTACGCATGTATCCAAAGACATTTGCAATTCCAGAAATCGGTAGGCACATCATATGGAAAGTAAATAACATTCTCGAGAGGGAGTTGCTTTGTTACTGAGGGGATGAAAAGCAAGGCTAGAGCTAGTAGAACTACCCAAGAAATTGGACTTAATGCAGCTTTTACAAGGCTCAAAGTAGCCATACCGAGATGTTTGAGCTAAAAGCCCCAGTTACCAGACTTACAGGCCTAATAGTTATCACCACACCACATTCCCTGGTTGCAGGATTTTTAACAGCAGTGCGGAACGCTACTGAAAATTATTTTTAGGTTGAATTGTTCTCTCCCCTCACTGCCTGTGTAGCTGTTAGAGGCTTCCAGGAGGCTGGGGAAGCAGACTGCTGGTTTCACTTCCAGACAGGTCACTTCCATGGTCTGCTGGAGGGCACTTTGAAGCCCGTGTCCTTTTCTTGCTCTATTGTATCTGACAACTTTCCTCCCCCACGTCTGTTTTTTAGCGGGCAGCATTTTTGGAGGGCCAGTCAAAGACCTCAGGCTCCGAGAGAATTCGTCTGCTTTGCTCTGTTTATGTGTGCAACAGATGGGAGCAGCAACTAAGTCAAGTAGTAACTTCTGAGCTGCCCAGTTATCAGTAAACCAAAATATTCTTTTGTGACTCTCGCCAGACGAACATATCATCCTATCCGAGTCACACACTGCCCCTCTGGCATTTTCCAGTCAGACAAAGAATTCCTGGCCCCTTGCATGAACCTCAGCTCTCCACCTTGTTCCAGAAAGAGTTCTAGATCCAAGGCCCAGTGAGCCAGCTACCCTTTGCTGCCCTGAGCAGTATGGAAACAGCCAAGCCCCAGCCCTGCAGCCCTGCCTAACTCGCCTTTGCCTCCCAAACCTGAACCTTTTCCTTGGCTGTGGCATCCTCACTCATGCAATCCTGAAGACAAAAATCTGATTTGGCAGGTGAGGCCGTTTCTAACGCAAAAGCTTCACCAAGGTTTCTCTTCCAACTTCAGCCTTAAACAGTCCTGTCCTCCTCAGACAGCCCCCACCTCCAGCCTTTAGCTGTAAATACTTACTGGTTTATAGCTCATGCTTGCCACCCCTCAAAATTAAGTCTTTTGATATGCATTTACATCCCTCCCTAACCATGTCCTCATCACCCTTCCCAAACTCAGCCTCATCTCCAGGCCTAGAACCTCTCCCTAGGTGAGGGACTGTCCTCGGGTAGGAGTGCTGACAGACCTGTGCATGAGCCCAGCTGCATAGCCCGTGCTAATCCCAGCCCAGCTCTAGCCTTTAAACCCACTGGGGCTTTGGTACTGGAGGCCCAGTTACAGTAACCCCTGTGGCCGTTCCGCTTCCAGGCCATCTGGGAGTTGTGATCCCCCACCCTACACCACTTTGGTGAGAAATGCATTCCTTTCTTACAATAAACTTTTCATTTTATGTCTAAATTCAAGCATTCCGAGAAAACGTGTAGCAATTCTATCAAGACAGACATGACAGGCACCAACATTAGTCTTTCATTACACACTTTTCATGCCTTCTCTCCACAGATTTCTTTGAGGCAACTCTGACTCCTTTTCTCACAGGCAGCTCCACACAGCACCGACTCCTCCTCTCCTCTGTACGACTGGCTAAACCCCAGCCTGTCCCTTCCCCAGCCACCTGAGCCTGTCTGTCCCACACACAGCATCCTCTCACCTTGTCCATCCCTTGCACGGCCACGTGTCCCTTCCTCCTCGCAGCACAGCCAGCAGGCTCCAGCCCACACTGCAGCAGGCTCTGCACCTCCAGCTGGAGCTGTGCTTAGTGAAACTGGCAGCCAGCTGACCCACGCTTTTATAACAACCAGCCTCACTGGGCAGGCAAGGCTGTTTCCACTCCTTGCTAATCACTACAGCTGTAACTCGTTGGCAACTAGTGCCTTCTGCACTATCCTTACAAACTATTCTCCTACAGAAATGGACCGGAATTCCGCGGGGATTTTCCGGGGATTCCGGGGGGATTTTCTCGGGAATTCCGGTTGGATTTTCCAGGGGATTCCGGGGGGATTTTCTCGGGAATTCCGGGGGGATTTTCCCGCGGAATTCCGGGGGGATTTTCTGGGGGATTCCGGGGGGATTTTATCGGCGATTCCTGGGGGATATTCCCGGGGATTCCGGGGGGATTTTATCGGGGATTCTGGGCATATTTTCTCGCGGATTCCGGGGGGATTTTCTCAGGGATTCAGGGGAGATTTTATCGGGGATTCCGGGGGGATTTTTCCCGGGAAATCCGGGGGGATTTTCCCCGCGATTCCAGGGGGATTTTCCAGGGGATTCCGGGCATATTTTCTCGGGGATTCCTGGGGGATTTTCCAAGGGATTCCATGGGGATTATCCAGGGGATTCCAGGGGGATTTTATCGGGGATACCTGGGGGATTTTCACGGGGATTCCGGGGGGATTTTCACTGGGATTCCGGGGCGATTTTCTCAGGGAATTCCGGGGGATTTTCTCGGGAATTCCGGGAGGATTTTCAGGAGTATTCCGGGGGGATTTTCCCGAGTATTCCGGGGGGATTTTTTCGGGGAGTCCGGGGGGATTTTCCCGGGGATTCCGAGGGGATATTCCCGGGGAATTCCGGGGGGATTTTCTCCGGGATTCCGGGGGGATTTTCCAGGGGTTTCAGCGAGGAATTTCCCGGGGAATTCCCGGTGGATTTTCCAGGGGATTCCGGGTGGATTTTCTCGGGGATTCCGGGGGGATTTTCCCGAGTATTCCGGGGGGAATTTTTCGGGGAGTCCGGAGGGATTTTCCCGGGGTATCCGGGGTGATTTTACGAGGAATTCCGGGGGGGTTTTCCCGAGTGTTCCGGGGGGATTTCCTCGGGGATTACGGGATGATTTTCTCGGGCAATTCCGGGGGATGTTCTCGGGTATTCGGGGGCCATTATCTCGGTGATTCCGGGGAGATTTTCTCGGGGATTCCGAGATTATTTTCCCGGGGAATTCATGGGGATTTTCCCGGGGATTCCGGGGGCATTTTCACTGGGATTCCGGGGCGATTTTCTCAGGGAATTCCGGGGGATTTTCTCGGGAATTCCGGGAGGATTTTCAGGAGTATTCCGGGGGGATTTTCCCGAGTATTCCGGGGGGATTTTTTCGGGGATTCCGGGGGATTTTCTCGGGAATTCCGGGAGGATTTTCAGGAGTATTCCGGGGGGATTTTCCCGAGTATTCCGGGGGGATTTTCTCGGGGATTCCGGGGGGATTTTGCCGAGTATTCCGGGGGGATTTTCACGTGGATTCCGGGGGGATTTTCTCGAGGATTTCGGGAGGATTTTCCCGGAGATACGGGGTCGATTTTCTCGGGGATTCCGGGAGGATTTTCCCGAGTATTCCGGGGGGATATTCTCGGGGATTCCGGGGGGATTTTCCCGAGTATTTCGGGGGGGTTTTCTCGGGGATTCCGTGGGGATTTCCCCGGGGATTCCGGGGGGATTTTCCCGAGTATTCCGGGAGGATTTTGTCGGGGATTCCGGGGGGATTTTCTGGGGGATTCCGGGGGGATTTTATAGGGGGTTCCTGGGGGATATTCCCGGGGATTCCGGGGGGATTTTATCGGGGATTCCGGGGAGATTTTATCGGGGATTCCGGGGGGATTTTTCCCGGGAAATCCGGGGGGATTTTCCCCGCGATTCCAGGGGGATTTTCCAGGGGATTCCATGGGGATTATCCAGGGGATTTCAGGGGGATTTTCTCGGGGATTCAGGGGGGATTTTCCCGGGGATTCCGGGGGGATTTTCACTGGGATTCCGGGGCGATTTTCTCAGGGAATTCCGGGGGATTTTCTCGGGAATTCCGGGGGGATTTTCCCAGGGAATTCCTGGAAGAATTTCTCGGGTTTTCCGGGGCGATTTTCCCGGGGAATCCGGGGGGATTTTCTCGGGGATTCCGGGGGGATTTTGCCGAGTATTCCGGGGGGATTTTCTCGGGGATTCCGGGTGGATTTTTCCGAGTATTTCGGGGGGGTTTTCTCGGGGATTCCGTGGGGATTTCCCCGGGGATTCCGGGGGGATTTTCTCGAGGATTTCGGGAGGATTTTCCCGGAGATACCGGGTGGATTTTCTCGGGGATTCCGGGAGGATTTTCCCGAGTATTCCGGGGGGATATTCTCGGGGATTCCGGGTGGATTTTCCCGAGTATTCCGGGGGGATTTTTTCGGGGAGTCCGGGGGGATTTTCCCGGGGATTCCGGAGGGATTTTCCCAGGGAATTCCTGGAAGAATTTCTCGGGTTTTCCGGGGCGATTTTCCCGGGGAATCCGGGGGGATTTTCTCGGGGATTCCGGGGGGATTTTGCCGAGTATTCCGGGGGGATTTTCTCGGGGATTCCGGGTGGATTTTTCCGAGTATTTCGGGGGGGTTTTCTCGGGGATTCCGTGGGGATTTCCCCGGGGATTCCGGGGGGATTTTCTCGAGGATTTCGGGAGGATTTTCCCGGAGATACCGGGTGGATTTTCTCGGGGATTCCGGGAGGATTTTCCCGAGTATTCCGGGGGGATATTCTCGGGGATTCCGGGGGGATTTTCCCGAGTATTTCGGGGGGGTTTTCTCGGGAATTCCGTGGGGATTTCCCCGGGGATTCCGGGGGGATTTTCCCGGGGATTCCGTGGGGATTTCCCCGGGGATTCCGGGGGGATTTTCCCGAGTATTCCGGGAGGATTTTGTCGGGGATTTCCGGGGATTTTCTCGTGGATTCCGGGACGATTTTCCCGAGGAATTCCGGGGGATTTCCCCGGGGATTCCGGGGGGATTTTCCCGAGTATTCCGGGAGGATTTTGTCGGGGATTCCGGGGGATTTTCTGGGGGATTCCGGGGGGATTTTATAGGGGGTTCCTGGGGGATATTCCCGGGGATTCCGGGGGGATTTTATCGGGGATTCTGGGCATATTTTCTCGCGGATTCCGGGGGGATTTTCTCAGGGATTCCGGGGAGATTTTATCGGGGATTCCGGGGGGATTTTGTCGGGGATTCCGGGGGGATTTTCTGGGGGATTCCGGGGGGATTTTATCGGCGATTCCTGGGGGATATTCCCGGGGATTCCGGGGGGATTTTATCGGGGATTCTGGGCATATTTTCTCGCGGATTCCGGGGGGATTTTCTCAGGGATTCAGGGGAGATTTTATCGGGGATTCCGGGGGGATTTTTCCCGGGAAATCCGGGGGGATTTTCCCGAGTATTCCGGGGGGATTTTTTCGGGGAGTCCGGGGGGATTTTCCCGGGGATTCCGAGGGGATATTCCCGGGGAATTCCGGGGGGATTTTCTCCGGGATTCCGGGGGGATTTTCCAGGGGTTTCAGCGAGGAATTTCCCGGGGAATTCCCGGTGGATTTTCCAGGGGATTCCGGGTGGATTTTCTCGGGGATTCCGGGGGGATTTTCCCGAGTATTCCGGAGGGATTTTCCCGGGGTATCCGGGGTGATTTTACGAGGAATTCCGGGGGATTTTCCCGAGTGTTCCGGGGGGATTTCCTCGGGGATTACGGGATGATTTTCTCGGGCAATTCCGGGGGATGTTCTCGGGTATTCGGGGGCCATTATCTCGGTGATTCCGGGGCGATTTTCTCGGGGATTCCGAGATTATTTTCCCGGGGAATTCATGGGGATTTTCCCGGGGATTCCGGGGGGATTTTCCCGAGTATTCCGGGAGGATTTTGTCGGGGATTTCCGGGGGATTTTCTCGTGGATTCCGGGACGATTTTCCCGAGGAATTCCGGGGGGATTTTCTCGGGGATTCCCGGGGGATTTTCCCGGGGAATTCCGGGGGGATTTTCTCGGGGATTCCGGGGGGATTTTCCCGGGGATTCCGGGGGGATTTTCCGGGGTTTCCGGGGGAATTTTCCAGGGGATTCGGGGCCGATTTTCGCGGGGATTCTGGGGGGATTTTCCCTGGGATTGCGGGGGGATTTTCCCTGGTAATTCCAGGGGATTTTCCCGGGGATCTCGGGGTGAGTATCTCGGGGATTCGGGGGGCATTTTCCGAGGATTCCGGGGGATTTTCCAGGGGATTCCGGGCATATTTTCCCGAGTATTACGGGCGAATTTTCTCGGGGATTCCGGGGAGATTTTCTTCGGGATTCCGGGGGGGCTTTCACGGGGATTTCTGGGGGATTTTCGCCTGGATTCCGGGGGGATTTTCTCGCGGATTCCGGGGGGATTTTCCAGGGGAATTTCGGGGGATTTTCTCGGGGATTCCGGGGGGATTTTCCATCGGACGCCGGGTTGATTTTCCCGGGGACTCCGGGGGATTTTCTCGGGGATTTCTGGAGGATTTTCCCGGGGATTCCGGGCGGATTTTCTCGTGGATTCCGGGAGGATTTTCCCGGGGAATTCCGAGGGATTTTCAGGGGAATCCGGGGGGATTTTCTCGGGGATTCCGGGGGGATTTTCTCGGGGATTCAGGGGGGATTTTCCAGGGGATTCCGGGGGATTTTCTCGGGGATTCCGGGGAGATTTTCTCGCGTATTCCCGGGGCATTTTCCTGGAGATTCCAGGGGGATTTTATCGGGGATTCCGGGGGGATTATCCAGGGGATTCCGGGGGGATTATCCAGGGGATTCCGGGGGGTTTTCCAGCGGATTCCGGGGGGATTTTCCCGAGTATTCCGGGGGGAATTTTTCGGGGAGTCCGGAGGGATTTTCCCGGGGTATCCGGGGTGATTTTACGAGGAATTCCGGGGTGATTTTACGAGGAATTCCGGGGGGATTTCCTAGGGGATTACGGGATGATTTTCTCGGGCAATTCCGGGGGGATTTCCTCGGTGATTCCGGGAGATTTTCTCGGGGATTCCGGAGGGATTTTCCCAGGGAATTTTTGGAAGAATTTCTCGGGTTTTCCGGGGCGATTTTCCCGGGGATTCCGGGGGGATTTTCTCGGGGATTCCGGGGGGATTTTGCCGAGTATTCCGGGGGATTTTCACGTGGATTCCGGGGGGATTTTCTCGAGGATTTCGGGAGGATTTTCCCGGAGATACCGGGTGGATTTTCTCGGGGATTCCGGGAGGATTTTCCCGAGTATTCCGGGGGGATATTCTCGGGGATTCCGGGGGGATTTTCCCGAGTATTTCGGGGGGGTTTTCTCGGGGATTCCGTGGGGATTTCCCCGGGGATTCCGGGGGGATTTTTCCCGGGAAATCCGGGGGGATTTTCCCGAGTATTCCGGGAGGATTTTGTCGGGGATTTCCGGGGGATTTTCTCGTGGATTCCGGGACGATTTTCCCGAGGAATTCCGGGGGGATTTTCTCGGGGATTCCCGGGGGGATTTTCTCAGGGAATTCCGGGGGGATTTTCTCGGGGATTCCGGGGGGATTTTCTCGGGGATTCCCGGGGGGATATTGCAGAGTATTCCGGGGGGATTTTCCGGGGAATCTGGGGGGATTTTCTCGGGGATTCCGGGGGGATTTTCCCGGCGAATTCCGGGGGGATTTTCTCGGGGATTCCGGGGGAATCTTCCAGGGGATTCGGGGCGGATTTTCTCGGGGATTCCGGGGAGATTATCCCGGGGATTTCGGGGAGATTTTCTGGGGGATTCCTGGGGGATTTTCTCGGGGATAGCGGACGGATTATCACGGGGATTCCGGGATGAGTTTCTCGGGGAATTCAGGGGGATTTTCCCGGGGAATTCCGGGGGATTTTCTCGGGGATTCCGGGGGGATTTTCCCGGGGATTCCCGGGGATTTTCTCTCGGATTTTTTTCCCCAATTTTTCAAGCATTTTTTCCCGCAATTTTCGTGGATTTATCCCAAATTTTCCCCATTTCTCACTGATTTTTTTCCCCATTTCTCAATGATTTTTGCCCCAATTTATCAAAGATTTTTTTCCCCATTTCTCACTGATGTTTTTCCCCATTTTCCCCCCATTTCTCACTGATTTTTATCCCCCATTTTTCAATGATTTTCCCCCATTTCTCTCTGATTTTTTCCCCATTTCACCATGATGTTTTCCCCATTTCTCACTGATTTTTCCGTTGATTTTTCATGGATTTTTCCCCCCATTTTTCGTGGATTTTTTCCCCATTTTTCCCCATTTCTCACTGATTTTTTCCCCCATTTATCACTCCTTTTTCCCCATTTTTCCCCATTTCTCACTGATTTTTTCCGCCATTTTTCATGGATGTTTCCCCCAATTTTCATGGATATTTCCTGATTTTCCCCCCCATTTCTCACTGATATTTGCCCCCATTTCTCTCTGAATTATTCCCCCCATTTTTCATGCATTTTCCCGCCCATTAATCACTGATTTTTTCCCCATTTCTCACCGACTTTTCCCCCCATTTCTCACTGATTTTTATCCCCCACTTCTGACTGATTTTTCCCAATTTTTCGTTGATCTTTTTCCCCATTCCTCACCGAATTTTCCCCCATTTCTCTCTGATTTTTATCCCCCACTTCTGACTGATTTTTCCCAATTTTTCGTTGATCTTTTTCCCCATTCCTCACCGATTTTTCCCCCATTTCTCTCTGATTTTTCCATCATTTTTCATGGTTTTTCCCCCCCATTTCTCACTGATTTTACCCCATTTCTCACTGATTTTATTAATGTTTGTATTTCTATTTCTAATTATGTTTATATTTATATTTATTATTATTGTTTTGCATGTTTATGTTTATGTTTATGTTTATGTTTATGTTTATGTTTATGTTTATGTTTATGTTTATGTTTATGTTTATGTTTATGTTTATGTCTATGCAGGTTAACGTTTGTGCATGTTTATGTCTATGTTTATATTTATGCATATTTATTTTTATGCCGGCGAACGCGGGCAGGCGTTTTACGTAGACGCCTATCCGCCGGGGTCCTAGAGAGGCCGCCATCTTGAGCGTGTCGGGACTCTCAAAATGGCGCCTCGGGCGGCACCCCGGCTGACCTGCCAAAAATGGCGGCAGAAAGGGCGGGAAAAAATCAGGACCCCGGTGTGTAGGCATAAGATGCCTGATTAAATCGCCGACGCCGATCCGCTCGCCGCCAATTTTCCCGGATGTTTCAGAGCGTGCCGACAACGGCCGCGCGGTCCGCGGTGCCGCGGGCGTGAGGGCGCCGGCGGGCGCGGGCAGGCGTTTTACGTAGACGCCTATCCGCCGGGGTCCTAGAGAGGCCGCCATCTTGAGTGTGTCCGCACTCTCAAAATGGCGGCTCGGGCGGCACCCCGCCTGACCTTCCCAAAATGGCGGCAGAAAGGGCGGGAAAAAATCAGGACCCCGGTGTGTAGGCATAAGATGCCTGATTACATCGCCGACGCCGATCCGCTCGCCGCCAATTTTCCCGGACGTTTCAGAGCGTGCCGACAACGGCCGCGCGGTCCGCGGTGCCGTGGGCGTGAGGGCGCGGCGGGCGCGGACAGGCGTTTTATGTAAACGCCTATCCGCCGGGGTCCTAGAGAGGCCGCCATCTTGAGTGTGTCCGCACTCTCAAAATGGCGGCTCGGGCGGCACCCCGCCTGACCTTCCCAAAATGGCGGCAGAAAGGGCGGGAAAAAATCAGGACCCCGGTGTGTAGGCATAAGATGCCTGATTACATCGCCGACGCCGATCCGCTCGCCGCCAATTTTCCCGGACGTTTCAGAGCGTGCCGACAACGGCCGCGCGGTCCGCGGTGCCGCGGGCGTGAGGGCGCGGCGGGCGCGGGCAGGCGTTTTATGTAACCGCCTATCCGCCGGGGTCCTAGAGAGGCCGCCATCTTGAGTGTGTCCGCACTCTCAAAATGGCGGCTCGGGCGGCACCCCGCCTGACCTTCCCAAAATGGCGGCAGAAAGGGCGGGAAAAAATCAGGACCCCGGTGTGTAGGCATAAGATGCCTGATTAAATCGCCGACGCCGATCCGCTCGCCGACAATTTTCCCGGACGTTTCAGAGCGTGCCGACAACGGCCGCGCGGTCCGCGGTGCCGCGGGCGTGAGGGCGCGGCGGGCGCGGGCAGGCGTTTTACGTAAACGCCTATCCGCCGGGGTCCTAGAGAGGCCGCCATCTTGAGTGTGTCCGCACTCTCAAAATGGCGGCTCGGGCGGCACCCCGCCTGACCTGCCAAAAATGGCGGCAGAAAGGGCGGGAAAAAATCAGGACCCCGGTGTGTAGGCATAAGATGCCTGATTACATCGCCGACGCCGATCCGCTCGCCGACAATTTTCCCGGACGTGTCAGAGCGTGCCGACAACGGCCGCGCGGTCCGCGGTGCCGCGGGCGTGAGGGCGCGGCGGGCGCGGGCAGGCGTTTTACGTAGACGCCTATCCGCCGGGGTCCTAGAGAGGCCGCCATCTTGAGTGTGTCCGCACTCTCAAAATGGCGGCTCGGGCGGCACCCCGCCTGACCTTCCCAAAATGGCGGCAGAAAGGGCGGGAAAAAATCAGGACCCCGGTGTGTAGGCATAAGATGCCTGATTAAATCGCCGACGCCGATCCGCTCGCCGCCAATTTTCCCGGATGTTTCAGAGCGTGCTGACAACGGCCGCGCGGTCCGCGGTGCCGCGGGCGTGAGGGTGCCGGCGGGCGCGGGCAGGCGTTTTATGTAAACGCCTATCCGCCGGGGTCCTAGAGAGGCCGCCATCTTGAGCGCTGCCGCAGGGCTGGGTCCCGGCCCGCGGGCCCTTCCGCCATCCTGAGAGGGGCACGGTGCAGTACCCGCCTGTGTCCACACGGCGGCAGCACTGCCGCCCAACTCAGCCCGGCACTGCCGCCCTGTCAGGGACAGACAGAGAAGGGAGAGAGTTCCAAGCACCAGAGTCCCCACCCGTCATAAAATCCTCTCAATGAACGCCCCAAAAAAAACCCCGACCCAAACTAAAAATGCCCTGCCTCTGACCAAATGAAAAAAAAACCCTTTTATATAGAGAAATCATCTATTTTTTAATATTTAATTTATAGTCATAATCTAGACATATTTCATATATTCCATTTAATTGCTATTCTATTTATCATATATACAATATTATTTTATTATTCATTATATACATAGATTTATATTACTAATGTTATTTCTATTTTATCTATATCCATATATATTTGTAGGTTCATAGTTTTTAATATTATTTCTTTAAAAGCTCTGCCTCTAACCAAATAGAAACAAAAAACTCCATTATTTTAAATTCTATTTGAATATATTTTTTTATTTAGTTTTCATATTTATATCTGTAGATTTATATGTCTATATTGTGTATTCTATATTTATATACTATTTAACGTATTTTTTACTAGTATATTAATATACTAGATGCTATTTACATTCTATTATAACATACTATTTAATATAACATATTAAAATCGATAAATTATTTATATTACATACTACATACATGTATTTTATATTTATATTTATTTCTATAGATTTATACTTACATATATATATGCATATATAGTTATAATAATGTTATGTCAGTATCTATTTTTGCATATTTGTATATTTTTGCCTATATTATTTATATTATTTATTAAAAACCCTCCTCTAACCAAATAAAAAACAATAAAAAATTCCTTTTAAAGTCTAAATATTTATATATTTCTATTTTCATAACATAATATAATGTAATGTAATATATTTATATATTGGTTTCTTATATTTGCTTCTATATTTTTATTCTTTATCTTTTCTATTTACAGTATCTATAAAAAACCCCTACCTCTAGCCAAACACAAACCAATAAAACATTCCTTTTAGACTATATTTAGCTATTTTTTAAGGTTCTGTTTTTCATGCATTCTACACCCACCCCTCCCTGTCAATGTTCTGGCACCCACCATGACCCCCCGCCATGCCCGACTCACCTGCTCCTCCAGCGCAGCCCGGCTCCCTCTCCCAGGGACCTTGGGGTGCCCCAAACCACGTCGGAGCCCCCCTCAGCCTTTTTTCCTCACCCCAAAGAAGGCACAGAACGACTCCTTTAATGAAGTTGTTTTAACAATTGTAAGGCTAGAGCTTTTGGTATCCACTGCTTGCCATCCCTTGTAAACCAATTTTTTTCTTCTTTCTTCTGCAGCTTAATAAACCTCTTTTTTTCCCCATAGTTTTCCAAATGCATGTATTACCGCATATGCATATTTAGAATCAGTAAATATATTTAATGTCTTGTCCTGCTATAATTCACAGGCTCTCACAAGCGTGTGA
>NW_028276302.1:0-24466 GCF_052056855.1 Sturnus vulgaris
TATTCCTAACAGCAGAAGCAGCAGAGGCACAAACTGCACGACGAGAGGGGACAACGTAGATCACGTCTCTGTCCTGGCACATTTGCGTGTGCGATACTTCCCTCCGGCTCTTCGGGCCTTGCGAAGCTCTGTGTACTGCGAGCGCTGCTACTCGCAGCTGAGAAGGACCGTGGAGCTAGCGGCGAATTCGGAGAGCTCTTCGCTGCACTGCGCCGCTCGCAAGCGGCTTCGTTCTTCGCCTTCTGCCGTCCGGCGAGAGCTGAACTCCAGCGGTCAGTTGCAGCTCTGCCCAACAGCGTGTTCTCGGTTCTGCGGGCAAGCACGCCCTCTTGCCTTGGCCCCGAGAGCAAAGTCCCGAGCGAGCACTCGACTCAGTGCAATGCACCCGGAAGGACGCTCTCGCTCGCCTTTCAAGGAGCGATTCCTAACAGCAGAAGCAGCAGAGGCACAAACTGCACGACGAGAAGGGACAACGTAGAACACGTCTCTGTCCTGGCACATTTGCGTGTGCGATACTTCCCTCCGGCTCTTCGGGCCTTGCGAAGCTCTGTGTACTGCGAGCGCTGCTACTCGCAGCTGAGAAGGACCGTGGAGCTAGCGGCGAATTCGGAGAGCTCTTCGCTGCACTGCGCCGCTCGCAAGCGCCTTCGTTCTTCGCCTTCTGCCGTCCGGCGAGAGCTGAACTCCAGCGGTCAGTTGCAGCTCTGCCCAACAGCGTGTTCTCGGTTCTGCGGGCAAGCACGCCCTCTTGCCTTGGCCCCGAGAGCAAAGTCCCGAGCGAGCACTCGACTCAGTGCAATGCACCCGGAAGGACGCTCTCGCTCGCCTTTCAAGGAGCGATTCCTAACAGCAGAAGCAGCAGAGGCACAAACTGCACGACGAGAAGGGACAACGTAGAACACGTCTCTGTCCTGGCACATTTGCGTGTGCGATACTTCCCTCCGGCTCTTCGGGCCTTGCGAAGCTCTGTGTACTGCGAGCGCTGCTACTCGCAGCTGAGAAGGACCGTGGAGCTAGCGGCGAATTCGGAGAGCTCTTCGCTGCACTGCGCCGCTCGCAAGCGCCTTCGTTCTTCGCCTTCTGCCGTCCGGCGAGAGCTGAACTCCAGCGGTCAGTTGCAGCTCTGCCCAACAGCGTGTTCTCGGTTCTGCGGGCAAGCACGCCCTCTTGCCTTGGCCCCGAGAGCAAAGTCCCGAGCGAGCACTCGACTCAGTGCAATGCACCCGGAAGGACGCTCTCGCTCGCCTTTCAGGGAGCGATTCCTAACAGCAGAAGCAGCAGAGGCACAAACTGCACGACGAGAGGGGACAACGTAGAACACGTCTCTGTCCTGGCACATTTGCGTGTGCGATACTTCCCTCCGGCTCTTCGGGCCTTGCGAAGCTCTGTGTACTGCGAGCGCTGCTACTCGCAGCTGAGAAGGACCGTGGAGCTAGCGGCGAATTCGGAGAGCTCTTCGCTGCACTGCGCCGCTCGCAAGCGGCTTCGTTCTTCGCCTTCTGCCGTCCGGCGAAGGCTGAACTCCAGCGGTCAGTTGCAGCTCTGCCCAACAGCGTGTTCTCGGTTCTGCGGGCAAGCACGCCCTCTTGCCTTGGCCCCGAGAGCAAAGTCCCGAGCGAGCACTCGACTCAGTGCAATGCACCCGGAAGGACGCTCTCGCTCGCCTTTCAGGGAGCGATTCCTAACAGCAGAAGCAGCAGAGGCACAAACTGCACGACGAGAGGGGACAACGTAGAACACGTCTCTGTCCTGGCACATTTGCGTGTGCGATACTTCCCTCCGGCTCTTCGGGCCTTGCGAAGCTCTGTGTACTGCGAGCGCTGCTACTCGCAGCTGAGAAGGACCGTGGAGCTAGCGGCGAATTCGGAGAGCTCTTCGCTGCACTGCGCCGCTCGCAAGCGGCTTCGTTCTTCGCCTTCTGCCGTCCGGCGAGAGCTGAACTCCAGCGGTCAGTTGCAGCTCTGCCCAACAGCGTGTTCTCGGTTCTGCGGGCAAGCACGCCCTCTTGCCTTGGCCCCGAGAGCAAAGTCCCGAGCGAGCACTCGACTCAGTGCAATGCACCCGGAAGGACGCTCTCGCTCGCCTTTCAAGGAGCGATTCCTAACAGCAGAAGCAGCAGAGGCACAAACTGCACGACGAGAGGGGACAACGTAGAACACGTCTTTGTCCTGGCACATTTTCGTGTGCGATACTTCCCTCCGGGTCTTCGGGCCTTGCGAAGCTCTGTGTACTGCGAGCGCTGCTACTCGCAGCTGAGAAGGACCGTGGAGCTAGCGGCGAATTCGGAGAGCTCTTCGCTGCACTGCGCCGCTCGCAAGCGGCTTCGTTCTTCGCCTTCTGCCGTCCGGCGAGAGCTGAACTCCAGCGGTCAGTTGCAGCTCTGCCCAACAGCGTGTTCTCGGTTCTGCGGGCAAGCACGCCCTCTTGCCTTGGCCGCGAGAGCAAAGTCCCGAGCGAGCACTCGACTCAGTGCAATGCACCCGGAAGGACGCTCTCGCTCGCCTTTCAAGGAGCGATTCCTAACAGCAGAAGCAGCAGAGGCACAAACTGCACGACGAGAGGGGACAACGTAGAACACGTCTCTGTCCTGGCACATTTGCGTGTGCGATACTTCCCTCCGGGTCTTCGGGCCTTGCGAAGCTCTGTGTACTGCGAGCGCTGCTACTCGCAGCTGAGAAGGACCGTGGAGCTAGCGGCGAATTCGGAGAGCTCTTCGCTGCACTGCGCCGCTCGCAAGCGGCTTCGTTCTTCGCCTTCTGCCGTCCGGCGAGAGCTGAACTCCAGCGGTCAGTTGCAGCTCTGCCCAACAGCGTGTTCTCGGTTCTGCGGGCAAGCACGCCCTCTTGCCTTGGCCCCGAGAGCAAAGTCCCGAGCGAGCACTCGACTCAGTGCAATGCACCCGGAAGGACGCTCTCGCTCGCCTTTCAAGGAGCGATTCCTAACAGCAGAAGCAGCAGAGGCACAAACTGCACGACGAGAAGGGACAACGTAGAACACGTCTCTGTCCTGGCACATTTGCGTGTGCGATACTTCCCTCCGGCTCTTCGGGCCTTGCGAAGCTCTGTGTACTGCGAGCGCTGCTACTCGCAGCTGAGAAGGACCGTGGAGCTAGCGGCGAATTCGGAGAGCTCTTCGCTGCACTGCGCCGCTCGCAAGCGCCTTCGTTCTTCGCCTTCTGCCGTCCGGCGAGAGCTGAACTCCAGCGGTCAGTTGCAGCTCTGCCCAACAGCGTGTTCTCGGTTCTGCGGGCAAGCACGCCCTCTTGCCTTGGCCCCGAGAGCAAAGTCCCGAGCGAGCACTCGACTCAGTGCAATGCACCCGGAAGGACGCTCTCGCTCGCCTTTCAAGGAGCGATTCCTAACAGCAGAAGCAGCAGAGGCACAAACTGCACGACGAGAGGGGACAACGTAGATCACGTCTCTGTCCTGGCACATTTGCGTGTGCGATACTTCCCTCCGGCTCTTCGGGCCTTGCGAAGCTCTGTGTACTGCGAGCGCTGCTACTCGCAGCTGAGAAGGACCGTGGAGCTAGCGGCGAATTCGGAGAGCTCTTCGCTGCACTGCGCCGCTCGCAAGCGCCTTCGTTCTTCGCCTTCTGCCGTCCGGCGAGAGCTGAACTCCAGCGGTCAGTTGCAGCTCTGCCCAACAGCGTGTTCTCGGTTCTGCGGGCAAGCACGCCCTCTTGCCTTGGCCCCGAGAGCAAAGTCCCGAGCGAGCACTCGACTCAGTGCAATGCACCCGGAAGGACGCTCTCGCTCGCCTTTCAAGGAGCGATTCCTAACAGCAGAAGCAGCAGAGGCACAAACTGCACGACGAGAAGGGACAACGTAGAACACGTCTCTGTCCTGGCACATTTGCGTGTGCGATACTTCCCTCCGGGTCTTCGGGCCTTGCGAAGCTCTGTGTACTGCGAGCGCTGCTACTCGCAGCTGAGAAGGACCGTGGAGCTAGCGGCGAATTCGGAGAGCTCTTCGCTGCACTGCGCCGCTCGCAAGCGCCTTCGTTCTTCGCCTTCTGCCGTCCGGCGAGAGCTGAACTCCAGCGGTCAGTTGCAGCTCTGCCCAACAGCGTGTTCTCGGTTCTGCGGGCAAGCACGCCCTCTTGCCTTGGCCCCGAGAGCAAAGTCCCGAGCGAGCACTCGACTCAGTGCAATGCACCCGGAAGGACGCTCTCGCTCGCCTTTCAAGGAGCGATTCCTAACAGCAGAAGCAGCAGAGGCACAAACTGCACGACGAGAAGGGACAACGTAGAACACGTCTCTGTCCTGGCACATTTTCGTGTGCGATACTTCCCTCCGGGTCTTCGGGCCTTGCGAAGCTCTGTGTACTGCGAGCGCTGCTACTCGCAGCTGAGAAGGACCGTGGAGCTAGCGGCGAATTCGGAGAGCTCTTCGCTGCACTGCGCCGCTCGCAAGCGCCTTCGTTCTTCGCCTTCTGCCGTCCGGCGAGAGCTGAACTCCAGCGGTCAGTTGCAGCTCTGCCCAACAGCGTGTTCTCGGTTCTGCGGGCAAGCACGCCCTCTTGCCTTGGCCGCGAGAGCAAAGTCCCGAGCGAGCACTCGACTCAGTGCAATGCACCCGGAAAGACGCTCTCGCTCGCCTTTCAAGGAGCGATTCCTAACAGCAGAAGCAGCAGAGGCACAAACTGCACGACGAGAAGGGACAACCGTAGAACACGTCTCTGTCCTGGCACATTTTCGTGTGCGATACTTCCCTCCGGGTCTTCGGGCCTTGCGAAGCTCTGTGTACTGCGAGCGCTGCTACTCGCAGCTGAGAAGGACCGTGGAGCTAGCGGCGAATTCGGAGAGCTCTTCGCTGCACTGCGCCGATCGCAAGCGGCTTCGTTCTTCGCCTTCTGCCGTCCGGCGAGAGCTGAACTCCAGCGGTCAGTTGCAGCTCTGCCCAACAGCGTGTTCTCAGTTCTGGGGGAAGCACGCCCTCTTGCCTTGGCCCCGAGAGCAAAGTCCCGAGCGAGCACTCGACTCAGTGCAATGCACCCGGAAGGACGCTCTCGCTCGCCTTTCAAGGAGCGATTCCTAACAGCAGAAGCAGCAGAGGCACAAACTGCACGACGAGAGGGGACAACGTAGAACACGTCTCTGTCCTGGCACATTTGCGTGTGCGATACTTCCCTCCGGCTCTTCGGGCCTTGCGAAGCTCTGTGTACTGCGAGCGCTGCTACTCGCAGCTGAGAAGGACCGTGGAGCTAGCGGCGAATTCGGAGAGCTCTTCGCTGCACTGCGCCGCTCGCAAGCGGCTTCGTTCTTCGCCTTCTGCCGTCCGGCGAGAGCTGAACTCCAGCGGTCAGTTGCAGCTCTGCCCAACAGCGTGTTCTCGGTTCTGCGGGCAAGCACGCCCTCTTGCCTTGGCCCCGAGAGCAAAGTCCCGAGCGAGCACTCGACTCAGTGCAATGCACCCGGAAGGACGCTCTCGCTCGCCTTTCAGGAGCGATTCCTAACAGCAGAAGCAGCAGAGGCACAAACTGCACGACGAGAGGGGACAACGTAGAACACGTCTCTGTCCTGGCACATTTGCGTGTGCGATACTTCCCTCCGGCTCTTCGGGCCTTGCGAAGCTCTGTGTACTGCGAGCGCTGCTACTCGCAGCTGAGAAGGACCGTGGAGCTAGCGGCGAATTCGGAGAGCTCTTCGCTGCACTGCGCCGCTCGCAAGCGCCTTCGTTCTTCGCCTTCTGCCGTCCGGCGAGAGCTGAACTCCAGCGGTCAGTTGCAGCTCTGCCCAACAGCGTGTTCTCGGTTCTGCGGGCAAGCACGCCCTCTTGCCTTGGCCGCGAGAGCAAAGTCCCGAGCGAGCACTCGACTCAGTGCAATGCACCCGGAAGGACGCTCTCGCTCGCCTTTCAGGGAGCGATTCCTAACAGCAGAAGCAGCAGAGGCACAAACTGCACGACGAGAGGGGACAACGTAGAACACGTCTCTGTCCTGGCACATTTTCGTGTGCGATACTTCCCTCCGGGTCTTCGGGCCTTGCGAAGCTCTGTGTACTGCGAGCGCTGCTACTCGCAGCTGAGAAGGACCGTGGAGCTAGCGGCGAATTCGGAGAGCTCTTCGCTGCACTGCGCCGCTCGCAAGCGGCTTCGTTCTTCGCCTTCTGCCGTCCGGCGAAGGCTGAACTCCAGCGGTCAGTTGCAGCTCTGCCCAACAGCGTGTTCTCGGTTCTGCGGGCAAGCACGCCCTCTTGCCTTGGCCCCGAGAGCAAAGTCCCGAGCGAGCACTCGACTCAGTGCAATGCACCCGGAAGGACGCTCTCGCTCGCCTTTCAGGGAGCGATTCCTAACAGCAGAAGCAGCAGAGGCACAAACTGCACGACGAGAGGGGACAACGTAGAACACGTCTCTGTCCTGGCACATTTGCGTGTGCGATACTTCCCTCCGGGTCTTCGGGCCTTGCGAAGCTCTGTGTACTGCGAGCGCTGCTACTCGCAGCTGAGAAGGACCGTGGAGCTAGCGGCGAATTCGGAGAGCTCTTCGCTGCACTGCGCCGCTCGCAAGCGGCTTCGTTCTTCGCCTTCTGCCGTCCGGCGAGAGCTGAACTCCAGCGGTCAGTTGCAGCTCTGCCCAACAGCGTGTTCTCGGTTCTGCGGGCAAGCACGCCCTCTTGCCTTGGCCGCGAGAGCAAAGTCCCGAGCGAGCACTCGACTCAGTGCAATGCACCCGGAAGGACGCTCTCGCTCGCCTTTCAAGGAGCGATTCCTAACAGCAGAAGCAGCAGAGGCACAAACTGCACGACGAGAGGGGACAACGTAGAACACGTCTCTGTCCTGGCACATTTGCGTGTGCGATACTTCCCTCCGGCTCTTCGGGCCTTGCGAAGCTCTGTGTACTGCGAGCGCTGCTACTCGCAGCTGAGAAGGACCGTGGAGCTAGCGGCGAATTCGGAGAGCTCTTCGCTGCACTGCGCCGCTCGCAAGCGGCTTCGTTCTTCGCCTTCTGCCGTCCGGCGAGAGCTGAACTCCAGCGGTCAGTTGCAGCTCTGCCCAACAGCGTGTTCTCGGTTCTGCGGGCAAGCACGCCCTCTTGCCTTGGCCCCGAGAGCAAAGTCCCGAGCGAGCACTCGACTCAGTGCAATGCACCCGGAAGGACGCTCTCGCTCGCCTTTCAGGGAGCGATTCCTAACAGCAGAAGCAGCAGAGGCACAAACTGCACGACGAGAGGGGACAACGTAGAACACGTCTCTGTCCTGGCACATTTGCGTGTGCGATACTTCCCTCCGGCTCTTCGGGCCTTGCGAAGCTCTGTGTACTGCGAGCGCTGCTACTCGCAGCTGAGAAGGACCGTGGAGCTAGCGGCGAATTCGGAGAGCTCTTCGCTGCACTGCGCCGCTCGCAAGCGCCTTCGTTCTTCGCCTTCTGCCGTCCGGCGAGAGCTGAACTCCAGCGGTCAGTTGCAGCTCTGCCCAACAGCGTGTTCTCGGTTCTGCGGGCAAGCACGCCCTCTTGCCTTGGCCCCGAGAGCAAAGTCCCGAGCGAGCACTCGACTCAGTGCAATGCACCCGGAAGGACGCTCTCGCTCGCCTTTCAAGGAGCGATTCCTAACAGCAGAAGCAGCAGAGGCACAAACTGCACGACGAGAGGGGACAACGTAGAACACGTCTCTGTCCTGGCACATTTGCGTGTGCGATACTTCCCTCCGGCTCTTCGGGCCTTGCGAAGCTCTGTGTACTGCGAGCGCTGCTACTCGCAGCTGAGAAGGACCGTGGAGCTAGCGGCGAATTCGGAGAGCTCTTCGCTGCACTGCGCCGCTCGCAAGCGGCTTCGTTCTTCGCCTTCTGCCGTCCGGCGAAGGCTGAACTCCAGCGGTCAGTTGCAGCTCTGCCCAACAGCGTGTTCTCGGTTCTGCGGGCAAGCACGCCCTCTTGCCTTGGCCCCGAGAGCAAAGTCCCGAGCGAGCACTCGACTCAGTGCAATGCACCCGGAAGGACGCTCTCGCTCGCCTTTCAGGGAGCGATTCCTAACAGCAGAAGCAGCAGAGGCACAAACTGCACGACGAGAGGGGACAACGTAGAACACGTCTCTGTCCTGGCACATTTGCGTGTGCGATACTTCCCTCCGGCTCTTCGGGCCTTGCGAAGCTCTGTGTACTGCGAGCGCTGCTACTCGCAGCTGAGAAGGACCGTGGAGCTAGCGGCGAATTCGGAGAGCTCTTCGCTGCACTGCGCCGCTCGCAAGCGGCTTCGTTCTTCGCCTTCTGCCGTCCGGCGAGAGCTGAACTCCAGCGGTCAGTTGCAGCTCTGCCCAACAGCGTGTTCTCGGTTCTGCGGGCAAGCACGCCCTCTTGCCTTGGCCCCGAGAGCAAAGTCCCGAGCGAGCACTCGACTCAGTGCAATGCACCCGGAAGGACGCTCTCGCTCGCCTTTCAAGGAGCGATTCCTAACAGCAGAAGCAGCAGAGGCACAAACTGCACGACGAGAGGGGACAACGTAGAACACGTCTCTGTCCTGGCACATTTTCGTGTGCGATACTTCCCTCCGGGTCTTCGGGCCTTGCGAAGCTCTGTGTACTGCGAGCGCTGCTACTCGCAGCTGAGAAGGACCGTGGAGCTAGCGGCGAATTCGGAGAGCTCTTCGCTGCACTGCGCCGCTCGCAAGCGGCTTCGTTCTTCGCCTTCTGCCGTCCGGCGAGAGCTGAACTCCAGCGGTCAGTTGCAGCTCTGCCCAACAGCGTGTTCTCGGTTCTGCGGGCAAGCACGCCCTCTTGCCTTGGCCGCGAGAGCAAAGTCCCGAGCGAGCACTCGACTCAGTGCAATGCACCCGGAAGGACGCTCTCGCTCGCCTTTCAAGGAGCGATTCCTAACAGCAGAAGCAGCAGAGGCACAAACTGCACGACGAGAGGGGACAACGTAGAACACGTCTCTGTCCTGGCACATTTTCGTGTGCGATACTTCCCTCCGGGTCTTCGGGCCTTGCGAAGCTCTGTGTACTGCGAGCGCTGCTACTCGCAGCTGAGAAGGACCGTGGAGCTAGCGGCGAATTCGGAGAGCTCTTCGCTGCACTGCGCCGCTCGCAAGCGGCTTCGTTCTTCGCCTTCTGCCGTCCGGCGAGAGCTGAACTCCAGCGGTCAGTTGCAGCTCTGCCCAACAGCGTGTTCTCGGTTCTGCGGGCAAGCACGCCCTCTTGCCTTGGCCCCGAGAGCAAAGTCCCGAGCGAGCACTCGACTCAGTGCAATGCACCCGGAAGGACGCTCTCGCTCGCCTTTCAAGGAGCGATTCCTAACAGCAGAAGCAGCAGAGGCACAAACTGCACGACGAGAGGGACAACGTAGAACACGTCTCTGTCCTGGCACATTTGCGTGTGCGATACTTCCCTCCGGCTCTTCGGGCCTTGCGAAGCTCTGTGTACTGCGAGCGCTGCTACTCGCAGCTGAGAAGGACCGTGGAGCTAGCGGCGAATTCGGAGAGCTCTTCGCTGCACTGCGCCGCTCGCAAGCGCCTTCGTTCTTCGCCTTCTGCCGTCCGGCGAGAGCTGAACTCCAGCGGTCAGTTGCAGCTCTGCCCAACAGCGTGTTCTCGGTTCTGCGGGCAAGCACGCCCTCTTGCCTTGGCCCCGAGAGCAAAGTCCCGAGCGAGCACTCGACTCAGTGCAATGCACCCGGAAGGACGCTCTCGCTCGCCTTTCAAGGAGCGATTCCTAACAGCAGAAGCAGCAGAGGCACAAACTGCACGACGAGAGGGGACAACGTAGATCACGTCTCTGTCCTGGCACATTTGCGTGTGCGATACTTCCCTCCGGCTCTTCGGGCCTTGCGAAGCTCTGTGTACTGCGAGCGCTGCTACTCGCAGCTGAGAAGGACCGTGGAGCTAGCGGCGAATTCGGAGAGCTCTTCGCTGCACTGCGCCGCTCGCAAGCGCCTTCGTTCTTCGCCTTCTGCCGTCCGGCGAGAGCTGAACTCCAGCGGTCAGTTGCAGCTCTGCCCAACAGCGTGTTCTCGGTTCTGCGGGCAAGCACGCCCTCTTGCCTTGGCCCCGAGAGCAAAGTCCCGAGCGAGCACTCGACTCAGTGCAATGCACCCGGAAGGACGCTCTCGCTCGCCTTTCAAGGAGCGATTCCTAACAGCAGAAGCAGCAGAGGCACAAACTGCACGACGAGAGGGGACAACGTAGAACACGTCTCTGTCCTGGCACATTTGCGTGTGCGATACTTCCCTCCGGGTCTTCGGGCCTTGCGAAGCTCTGTGTACTGCGAGCGCTGCTACTCGCAGCTGAGAAGGACCGTGGAGCTAGCGGCGAATTCGGAGAGCTCTTCGCTGCACTGCGCCGCTCGCAAGCGCCTTCGTTCTTCGCCTTCTGCCGTCCGGCGAGAGCTGAACTCCAGCGGTCAGTTGCAGCTCTGCCCAACAGCGTGTTCTCGGTTCTGCGGGCAAGCACGCCCTCTTGCCTTGGCCCCGAGAGCAAAGTCCCGAGCGAGCACTCGACTCAGTGCAATGCACCCGGAAGGACGCTCTCGCTCGCCTTTCAAGGAGCGATTCCTAACAGCAGAAGCAGCAGAGGCACAAACTGCACGACGAGAAGGGACAACGTAGAACACGTCTCTGTCCTGGCACATTTGCGTGTGCGATACTTCCCTCCGGGTCTTCGGGCCTTGCGAAGCTCTGTGTACTGCGAGCGCTGCTACTCGCAGCTGAGAAGGACCGTGGAGCTAGCGGCGAATTCGGAGAGCTCTTCGCTGCACTGCGCCGCTCGCAAGCGCCTTCGTTCTTCGCCTTCTGCCGTCCGGCGAGAGCTGAACTCCAGCGGTCAGTTGCAGCTCTGCCCAACAGCGTGTTCTCGGTTCTGCGGGCAAGCACGCCCTCTTGCCTTGGCCCCGAGAGCAAAGTCCCGAGCGAGCACTCGACTCAGTGCAATGCACCCGGAAGGACGCTCTCGCTCGCCTTTCAAGGAGCGATTCCTAACAGCAGAAGCAGCAGAGGCACAAACTGCACGACGAGAAGGGACAACGTAGAACACGTCTCTGTCCTGGCACATTTTCGTGTGCGATACTTCCCTCCGGGTCTTCGGGCCTTGCGAAGCTCTGTGTACTGCGAGCGCTGCTACTCGCAGCTGAGAAGGACCGTGGAGCTAGCGGCGAATTCGGAGAGCTCTTCGCTGCACTGCGCCGCTCGCAAGCGCCTTCGTTCTTCGCCTTCTGCCGTCCGGCGAGAGCTGAACTCCAGCGGTCAGTTGCAGCTCTGCCCAACAGCGTGTTCTCGGTTCTGCGGGCAAGCACGCCCTCTTGCCTTGGCCGCGAGAGCAAAGTCCCGAGCGAGCACTCGACTCAGTGCAATGCACCCGGAAAGACGCTCTCGCTCGCCTTTCAAGGAGCGATTCCTAACAGCAGAAGCAGCAGAGGCACAAACTGCACGACGAGAGGGGACAACGTAGAACACGTCTTTGTCCTGGCACATTTTCGTGTGCGATACTTCCCTCCGGCTCTTCGGGCCTTGCGAAGCTCTGTGTACTGCGAGCGCTGCTACTCGCAGCTGAGAAGGACCGTGGAGCTAGCGGCGAATTCGGAGAGCTCTTCGCTGCACTGCGCCGCTCGCAAGCGCCTTCGTTCTTCGCCTTCTGCCGTCCGGCGAGAGCTGAACTCCAGCGGTCAGTTGCAGCTCTGCCCAACAGCGTGTTCTCGGTTCTGCGGGCAAGCACGCCCTCTTGCCTTGGCCCCGAGAGCAAAGTCCCGAGCGAGCACTCGACTCAGTGCAATGCACCCGGAAGGACGCTCTCGCTCGCCTTTCAAGGAGCGATTCCTAACAGCAGAAGCAGCAGAGGCACAAACTGCACGACGAGAAGGGACAACGTAGAACACGTCTCTGTCCTGGCACATTTTCGTGTGCGATACTTCCCTCCGGGTCTTCGGGCCTTGCGAAGCTCTGTGTACTGCGAGCGCTGCTACTCGCAGCTGAGAAGGACCGTGGAGCTAGCGGCGAATTCGGAGAGCTCTTCGCTGCACTGCGCCGCTCGCAAGCGCCTTCGTTCTTCGCCTTCTGCCGTCCGGCGAGAGCTGAACTCCAGCGGTCAGTTGCAGCTCTGCCCAACAGCGTGTTCTCGGTTCTGCGGGCAAGCACGCCCTCTTGCCTTGGCCGCGAGAGCAAAGTCCCGAGCGAGCACTCGACTCAGTGCAATGCACCCGGAAAGACGCTCTCGCTCGCCTTTCAAGGAGCGATTCCTAACAGCAGAAGCAGCAGAGGCACAAACTGCACGACGAGAGGGGACAACGTAGAACACGTCTTTGTCCTGGCACATTTTCGTGTGCGATACTTCCCTCCGGCTCTTCGGGCCTTGCGAAGCTCTGTGTACTGCGAGCGCTGCTACTCGCAGCTGAGAAGGACCGTGGAGCTAGCGGCGAATTCGGAGAGCTCTTCGCTGCACTGCGCCGCTCGCAAGCGGCTTCGTTCTTCGCCTTCTGCCGTCCGGCGAGAGCTGAACTCCAGCGGTCAGTTGCAGCTCTGCCCAACAGCGTGTTCTCGGTTCTGCGGGCAAGCACGCCCTCTTGCCTTGGCCGCGAGAGCAAAGTCCCGAGCGAGCACTCGACTCAGTGCAATGCACCCGGAAGGACGCTCTCGCTCGCCTTTCAAGGAGCGATTCCTAACAGCAGAAGCAGCAGAGGCACAAACTGCACGACGAGAGGGGACAACGTAGAACACGTCTCTGTCCTGGCACATTTTCGTGTGCGATACTTCCCTCCGGGTCTTCGGGCCTTGCGAAGCTCTGTGTACTGCGAGCGCTGCTACTCGCAGCTGAGAAGGACCGTGGAGCTAGCGGCGAATTCGGAGAGCTCTTCGCTGCACTGCGCCGCTCGCAAGCGGCTTCGTTCTTCGCCTTCTGCCGTCCGGCGAGAGCTGAACTCCAGCGGTCAGTTGCAGCTCTGCCCAACAGCGTGTTCTCGGTTCTGCGGGCAAGCACGCCCTCTTGCCTTGGCCCCGAGAGCAAAGTCCCGAGCGAGCACTCGACTCAGTGCAATGCACCCGGAAGGACGCTCTCGCTCGCCTTTCAAGGAGCGATTCCTAACAGCAGAAGCAGCAGAGGCACAAACTGCACGACGAGAAGGGACAACGTAGAACACGTCTCTGTCCTGGCACATTTGCGTGTGCGATACTTCCCTCCGGCTCTTCGGGCCTTGCGAAGCTCTGTGTACTGCGAGCGCTGCTACTCGCAGCTGAGAAGGACCGTGGAGCTAGCGGCGAATTCGGAGAGCTCTTCGCTGCACTGCGCCGCTCGCAAGCGCCTTCGTTCTTCGCCTTCTGCCGTCCGGCGAGAGCTGAACTCCAGCGGTCAGTTGCAGCTCTGCCCAACAGCGTGTTCTCGGTTCTGCGGGCAAGCACGCCCTCTTGCCTTGGCCCCGAGAGCAAAGTCCCGAGCGAGCACTCGACTCAGTGCAATGCACCCGGAAGGACGCTCTCGCTCGCCTTTCAAGGAGCGATTCCTAACAGCAGAAGCAGCAGAGGCACAAACTGCACGACGAGAGGGGACAACGTAGATCACGTCTCTGTCCTGGCACATTTGCGTGTGCGATACTTCCCTCCGGCTCTTCGGGCCTTGCGAAGCTCTGTGTACTGCGAGCGCTGCTACTCGCAGCTGAGAAGGACCGTGGAGCTAGCGGCGAATTCGGAGAGCTCTTCGCTGCACTGCGCCGCTCGCAAGCGCCTTCGTTCTTCGCCTTCTGCCGTCCGGCGAGAGCTGAACTCCAGCGGTCAGTTGCAGCTCTGCCCAACAGCGTGTTCTCGGTTCTGCGGGCAAGCACGCCCTCTTGCCTTGGCCCCGAGAGCAAAGTCCCGAGCGAGCACTCGACTCAGTGCAATGCACCCGGAAGGACGCTCTCGCTCGCCTTTCAAGGAGCGATTCCTAACAGCAGAAGCAGCAGAGGCACAAACTGCACGACGAGAAGGGACAACGTAGAACACGTCTCTGTCCTGGCACATTTGCGTGTGCGATACTTCCCTCCGGGTCTTCGGGCCTTGCGAAGCTCTGTGTACTGCGAGCGCTGCTACTCGCAGCTGAGAAGGACCGTGGAGCTAGCGGCGAATTCGGAGAGCTCTTCGCTGCACTGCGCCGCTCGCAAGCGCCTTCGTTCTTCGCCTTCTGCCGTCCGGCGAGAGCTGAACTCCAGCGGTCAGTTGCAGCTCTGCCCAACAGCGTGTTCTCGGTTCTGCGGGCAAGCACGCCCTCTTGCCTTGGCCGCGAGAGCAAAGTCCCGAGCGAGCACTCGACTCAGTGCAATGCACCCGGAAGGACGCTCTCGCTCGCCTTTCAAGGAGCGATTCCTAACAGCAGAAGCAGCAGAGGCACAAACTGCACGACGAGAAGGGACAACGTAGAACACGTCTCTGTCCTGGCACATTTGCGTGTGCGATACTTCCCTCCGGCTCTTCGGGCCTTGCGAAGCTCTGTGTACTGCGAGCGCTGCTACTCGCAGCTGAGAAGGACCGTGGAGCTAGCGGCGAATTCGGAGAGCTCTTCGCTGCACTGCGCCGCTCGCAAGCGCCTTCGTTCTTCGCCTTCTGCCGTCCGGCGAGAGCTGAACTCCAGCGGTCAGTTGCAGCTCTGCCCAACAGCGTGTTCTCGGTTCTGCGGGCAAGCACGCCCTCTTGCCTTGGCCCCGAGAGCAAAGTCCCGAGCGAGCACTCGACTCAGTGCAATGCACCCGGAAGGACGCTCTCGCTCGCCTTTCAAGGAGCGATTCCTAACAGCAGAAGCAGCAGAGGCACAAACTGCACGACGAGAAGGGACAACGTAGAACACGTCTCTGTCCTGGCACATTTTCGTGTGCGATACTTCCCTCCGGGTCTTCGGGCCTTGCGAAGCTCTGTGTACTGCGAGCGCTGCTACTCGCAGCTGAGAAGGACCGTGGAGCTAGCGGCGAATTCGGAGAGCTCTTCGCTGCACTGCGCCGCTCGCAAGCGCCTTCGTTCTTCGCCTTCTGCCGTCCGGCGAGAGCTGAACTCCAGCGGTCAGTTGCAGCTCTGCCCAACAGCGTGTTCTCGGTTCTGCGGGCAAGCACGCCCTCTTGCCTTGGCCGCGAGAGCAAAGTCCCGAGCGAGCACTCGACTCAGTGCAATGCACCCGGAAAGACGCTCTCGCTCGCCTTTCAAGGAGCGATTCCTAACAGCAGAAGCAGCAGAGGCACAAACTGCACGACGAGAAGGGACACCGTAGAACACGTCTCTGTCCTGGCACATTTTCGTGTGCGATACTTCCCTCCGGGTCTTCGGGCCTTGCGAAGCTCTGTGTACTGCGAGCGCTGCTACTCGCAGCTGAGAAGGACCGTGGAGCTAGCGGCGAATTCGGAGAGCTCTTCGCTGCACTGCGCCGATCGCAAGCGGCTTCGTTCTTCGCCTTCTGCCGTCCGGCGAGAGCTGAACTCCAGCGGTCAGTTGCAGCTCTGCCCAACAGCGTGTTCTCAGTTCTGGGGGAAGCACGCCCTCTTGCCTTGGCCCCGAGAGCAAAGTCCCGAGCGAGCACTCGACTCAGTGCAATGCACCCGGAAGGACGCTCTCGCTCGCCTTTCAAGGAGCGATTCCTAACAGCAGAAGCAGCAGAGGCACAAACTGCACGACGAGAGGGGACAACGTAGAACACGTCTCTGTCCTGGCACATTTGCGTGTGCGATACTTCCCTCCGGGTCTTCGGGCCTTGCGAAGCTCTGTGTACTGCGAGCGCTGCTACTCGCAGCTGAGAAGGACCGTGGAGCTAGCGGCGAATTCGGAGAGCTCTTCGCTGCACTGCGCCGCTCGCAAGCGGCTTCGTTCTTCGCCTTCTGCCGTCCGGCGAGAGCTGAACTCCAGCGGTCAGTTGCAGCTCTGCCCAACAGCGTGTTCTCGGTTCTGCGGGCAAGCACGCCCTCTTGCCTTGGCCCCGAGAGCAAAGTCCCGAGCGAGCACTCGACTCAGTGCAATGCACCCGGAAGGACGCTCTCGCTCGCCTTTCAGGGAGCGATTCCTAACAGCAGAAGCAGCAGAGGCACAAACTGCACGACGAGAGGGGACAACGTAGAACACGTCTCTGTCCTGGCACATTTGCGTGTGCGATACTTCCCTCCGGCTCTTCGGGCCTTGCGAAGCTCTGTGTACTGCGAGCGCTGCTACTCGCAGCTGAGAAGGACCGTGGAGCTAGCGGCGAATTCGGAGAGCTCTTCGCTGCACTGCGCCGCTCGCAAGCGCCTTCGTTCTTCGCCTTCTGCCGTCCGGCGAGAGCTGAACTCCAGCGGTCAGTTGCAGCTCTGCCCAACAGCGTGTTCTCGGTTCTGCGGGCAAGCACGCCCTCTTGCCTTGGCCGCGAGAGCAAAGTCCCGAGCGAGCACTCGACTCAGTGCAATGCACCCGGAAGGACGCTCTCGCTCGCCTTTCAGGGAGCGATTCCTAACAGCAGAAGCAGCAGAGGCACAAACTGCACGACGAGAGGGGACAACGTAGAACACGTCTCTGTCCTGGCACATTTTCGTGTGCGATACTTCCCTCCGGGTCTTCGGGCCTTGCGAAGCTCTGTGTACTGCGAGCGCTGCTACTCGCAGCTGAGAAGGACCGTGGAGCTAGCGGCGAATTCGGAGAGCTCTTCGCTGCACTGCGCCGCTCGCAAGCGGCTTCGTTCTTCGCCTTCTGCCGTCCGGCGAAGGCTGAACTCCAGCGGTCAGTTGCAGCTCTGCCCAACAGCGTGTTCTCGGTTCTGCGGGCAAGCACGCCCTCTTGCCTTGGCCCCGAGAGCAAAGTCCCGAGCGAGCACTCGACTCAGTGCAATGCACCCGGAAGGACGCTCTCGCTCGCCTTTCAGGGAGCGATTCCTAACAGCAGAAGCAGCAGAGGCACAAACTGCACGACGAGAGGGGACAACGTAGAACACGTCTCTGTCCTGGCACATTTGCGTGTGCGATACTTCCCTCCGGGTCTTCGGGCCTTGCGAAGCTCTGTGTACTGCGAGCGCTGCTACTCGCAGCTGAGAAGGACCGTGGAGCTAGCGGCGAATTCGGAGAGCTCTTCGCTGCACTGCGCCGCTCGCAAGCGGCTTCGTTCTTCGCCTTCTGCCGTCCGGCGAGAGCTGAACTCCAGCGGTCAGTTGCAGCTCTGCCCAACAGCGTGTTCTCGGTTCTGCGGGCAAGCACGCCCTCTTGCCTTGGCCGCGAGAGCAAAGTCCCGAGCGAGCACTCGACTCAGTGCAATGCACCCGGAAGGACGCTCTCGCTCGCCTTTCAAGGAGCGATTCCTAACAGCAGAAGCAGCAGAGGCACAAACTGCACGACGAGAGGGGACAACGTAGAACACGTCTCTGTCCTGGCACATTTTCGTGTGCGATACTTCCCTCCGGCTCTTCGGGCCTTGCGAAGCTCTGTGTACTGCGAGCGCTGCTACTCGCAGCTGAGAAGGACCGTGGAGCTAGCGGCGAATTCGGAGAGCTCTTCGCTGCACTGCGCCGCTCGCAAGCGGCTTCGTTCTTCGCCTTCTGCCGTCCGGCGAGAGCTGAACTCCAGCGGTCAGTTGCAGCTCTGCCCAACAGCGTGTTCTCGGTTCTGCGGGCAAGCACGCCCTCTTGCCTTGGCCCCGAGAGCAAAGTCCCGAGCGAGCACTCGACTCAGTGCAATGCACCCGGAAGGACGCTCTCGCTCGCCTTTCAGGGAGCGATTCCTAACAGCAGAAGCAGCAGAGGCACAAACTGCACGACGAGAGGGGACAACGTAGAACACGTCTCTGTCCTGGCACATTTGCGTGTGCGATACTTCCCTCCGGCTCTTCGGGCCTTGCGAAGCTCTGTGTACTGCGAGCGCTGCTACTCGCAGCTGAGAAGGACCGTGGAGCTAGCGGCGAATTCGGAGAGCTCTTCGCTGCACTGCGCCGCTCGCAAGCGCCTTCGTTCTTCGCCTTCTGCCGTCCGGCGAGAGCTGAACTCCAGCGGTCAGTTGCAGCTCTGCCCAACAGCGTGTTCTCGGTTCTGCGGGCAAGCACGCCCTCTTGCCTTGGCCCCGAGAGCAAAGTCCCGAGCGAGCACTCGACTCAGTGCAATGCACCCGGAAGGACGCTCTCGCTCGCCTTTCAAGGAGCGATTCCTAACAGCAGAAGCAGCAGAGGCACAAACTTCACGACGAGAAGGGACAACGTAGAACACGTCTCTGTCCTGGCACATTTTCGTGTGCGATACTTCCCTCCGGGTCTTCGGGCCTTGCGAAGCTCTGTGTACTGCGAGCGCTGCTACTCGCAGCTGAGAAGGACCGTGGAGCTAGCGGCGAATTCGGAGAGCTCTTCGCTGCACTGCGCCGCTCGCAAGCGCCTTCGTTCTTCGCCTTCTGCCGTCCGGCGAGAGCTGAACTCCAGCGGTCAGTTGCAGCTCTGCCCAACAGCGTGTTCTCGGTTCTGCGGGCAAGCACGCCCTCTTGCCTTGGCCGCGAGAGCAAAGTCCCGAGCGAGCACTCGACTCAGTGCAATGCACCCAGAAAGACGCTCTCGCTCGCCTTTCAAGGAGCGATTCCTAACAGCAGAAGCAGCAGAGGCACAAACTGCACGACGAGAAGGGACACCGTAGAACACGTCTCTGTCCTGGCACATTTTCGTGTGCGATACTTCCCTCCGGCTCTTCGGGCCTTGCGAAGCTCTGTGTACTGCGAGCGCTGCTACTCGCAGCTGAGAAGGACCGTGGAGCTAGCGGCGAATTCGGAGAGCTCTTCGCTGCACTGCGCCGATCGCAAGCGGCTTCGTTCTTCGCCTTCTGCCGTCCGGCGAGAGCTGAACTCCAGCGGTCAGTTGCAGCTCTGCCCAACAGCGTGTTCTCGGTTCTGCGGGCAAGCACGCCCTCTTGCCTTGGCCGCGAGAGCAAAGTCCCGAGCGAGCACTCGACTCAGTGCAATGCACCCGGAAGGACGCTCTCGCTCGCCTTTCAGGGAGCGATTCCTAACAGCAGAAGCAGCAGAGGCACAAACTGCACGACGAGAGGGGACAACGTAGAACACGTCTCTGTCCTGGCACATTTTCGTGTGCGATACTTCCCTCCGGGTCTTCGGGCCTTGCGAAGCTCTGTGTACTGCGAGCGCTGCTACTCGCAGCTGAGAAGGACCGTGGAGCTAGCGGCGAATTCGGAGAGCTCTTCGCTGCACTGCGCCGCTCGCAAGCGGCTTCGTTCTTCGCCTTCTGCCGTCCGGCGAAGGCTGAACTCCAGCGGTCAGTTGCAGCTCTGCCCAACAGCGTGTTCTCGGTTCTGCGGGCAAGCACGCCCTCTTGCCTTGGCCCCGAGAGCAAAGTCCCGAGCGAGCACTCGACTCAGTGCAATGCACCCGGAAGGACGCTCTCGCTCGCCTTTCAGGGAGCGATTCCTAACAGCAGAAGCAGCAGAGGCACAAACTGCACGACGAGAGGGGACAACGTAGAACACGTCTCTGTCCTGGCACATTTGCGTGTGCGATACTTCCCTCCGGGTCTTCGGGCCTTGCGAAGCTCTGTGTACTGCGAGCGCTGCTACTCGCAGCTGAGAAGGACCGTGGAGCTAGCGGCGAATTCGGAGAGCTCTTCACTGCACTGCGCCGCTCGCAAGCGGCTTCGTTCTTCGCCTTCTGCCGTCCGGCGAGAGCTGAACTCCAGCGGTCAGTTGCAGCTCTGCCCAACAGCGTGTTCTCGGTTCTGCGGGCAAGCACGCCCTCTTGCCTTGGCCCCGAGAGCAAAGTCCCGAGCGAGCACTCGACTCAGTGCAATGCACCCGGAAGGACGCTCTCGCTCGCCTTTCAAGGAGCGATTCCTAACAGCAGAAGCAGCAGAGGCACAAACTGCACGACGAGAGGGGACAACGTAGAACACGTCTCTGTCCTGGCACATTTTCGTGTGCGATACTTCCCTCCGGCTCTTCGGGCCTTGCGAAGCTCTGTGTACTGCGAGCGCTGCTACTCGCAGCTGAGAAGGACCGTGGAGCTAGCGGCGAATTCGGAGAGCTCTTCGCTGCACTGCGCCGCTCGCAAGCGCCTTCGTTCTTCGCCTTCTGCCGTCCGGCGAGAGCTGAACTCCAGCGGTCAGTTGCAGCTCTGCCCAACAGCGTGTTCTCGGTTCTGCGGGCAAGCACGCCCTCTTGCCTTGGCCCCGAGAGCAAAGTCCCGAGCGAGCACTCGACTCAGTGCAATGCACCCGGAAGGACGCTCTCGCTCGCCTTTCAAGGAGCGATTCCTAACAGCAGAAGCAGCAGAGGCACAAACTTCACGACGAGAAGGGACAACGTAGAACACGTCTCTGTCCTGGCACATTTGCGTGTGCGATACTTCCCTCCGGCTCTTCGGGCCTTGCGAAGCTCTGTGTACTGCGAGAGCAGCTACTCGCAGCTGAGAAGGACCGTGGAGCTAGCGGCGAATTCGGAGAGCTCTTCGCTGCACTGCGCCGCTCGCAAGCGGCTTCGTTCTTCGCCTTCTGCCGTCCGGCGAGAGCTGAACTCCAGCGGTCAGTTGCAGCTCTGCCCAACAGCGTGTTCTCGGTTCTGCGGGCAAGCACGCCCTCTTGCCTTGGCCCCGAGAGCAAAGTCCCGAGCGAGCACTCGACTCAGTGCAATGCACCCGGAAGGACGCTCTCGCTCGCCTTTCAAGGAGCGATTCCTAACAGCAGAAGCAGCAGAGGCACAAACTGCACGACGAGAGGGGACAACGTAGAACACGTCTCTGTCCTGGCACATTTGCGTGTGCGATACTTCCCTCCGGGTCTTCGGGCCTTGCGAAGCTCTGTGTACTGCGAGCGCTGCTACTCGCAGCTGAGAAGGACCGTGGAGCTAGCGGCGAATTCGGAGAGCTCTTCGCTGCACTGCGCCGCTCGCAAGCGCCTTCGTTCTTCGCCTTCTGCCGTCCGGCGAGAGCTGAACTCCAGCGGTCAGTTGCAGCTCTGCCCAACAGCGTGTTCTCGGTTCTGCGGGCAAGCACGCCCTCTTGCCTTGGCCCCGAGAGCAAAGTCCCGAGCGAGCACTCGACTCAGTGCAATGCACCCGGAAGGACGCTCTCGCTCGCCTTTCAAGGAGCGATTCCTAACAGCAGAAGCAGCAGAGGCACAAACTGCACGACGAGAGGGGACAACGTAGATCACGTCTCTGTCCTGGCACATTTGCGTGTGCGATACTTCCCTCCGGCTCTTCGGGCCTTGCGAAGCTCTGTGTACTGCGAGCGCTGCTACTCGCAGCTGAGAAGGACCGTGGAGCTAGCGGCGAATTCGGAGAGCTCTTCGCTGCACTGCGCCGCTCGCAAGCGCCTTCGTTCTTCGCCTTCTGCCGTCCGGCGAGAGCTGAACTCCAGCGGTCAGTTGCAGCTCTGCCCAACAGCGTGTTCTCGGTTCTGCGGGCAAGCACGCCCTCTTGCCTTGGCCCCGAGAGCAAAGTCCCGAGCGAGCACTCGACTCAGTGCAATGCACCCGGAAGGACGCTCTCGCTCGCCTTTCAAGGAGCGATTCCTAACAGCAGAAGCAGCAGAGGCACAAACTGCACGACGAGAAGGGACAACGTAGAACACGTCTCTGTCCTGGCACATTTGCGTGTGCGATACTTCCCTCCGGGTCTTCGGGCCTTGCGAAGCTCTGTGTACTGCGAGCGCTGCTACTCGCAGCTGAGAAGGACCGTGGAGCTAGCGGCGAATTCGGAGAGCTCTTCGCTGCACTGCGCCGCTCGCAAGCGCCTTCGTTCTTCGCCTTCTGCCGTCCGGCGAGAGCTGAACTCCAGCGGTCAGTTGCAGCTCTGCCCAACAGCGTGTTCTCGGTTCTGCGGGCAAGCACGCCCTCTTGCCTTGGCCCCGAGAGCAAAGTCCCGAGCGAGCACTCGACTCAGTGCAATGCACCCGGAAGGACGCTCTCGCTCGCCTTTCAAGGAGCGATTCCTAACAGCAGAAGCAGCAGAGGCACAAACTGCACGACGAGAAGGGACAACGTAGAACACGTCTCTGTCCTGGCACATTTGCGTGTGCGATACTTCCCTCCGGGTCTTCGGGCCTTGCGAAGCTCTGTGTACTGCGAGCGCTGCTACTCGCAGCTGAGAAGGACCGTGGAGCTAGCGGCGAATTCGGAGAGCTCTTCGCTGCACTGCGCCGCTCGCAAGCGCCTTCGTTCTTCGCCTTCTGCCGTCCGGCGAGAGCTGAACTCCAGCGGTCAGTTGCAGCTCTGCCCAACAGCGTGTTCTCGGTTCTGCGGGCAAGCACGCCCTCTTGCCTTGGCCCCGAGAGCAAAGTCCCGAGCGAGCACTCGACTCAGTGCAATGCACCCGGAAGGACGCTCTCGCTCGCCTTTCAAGGAGCGATTCCTAACAGCAGAAGCAGCAGAGGCACAAACTGCACGACGAGAAGGGACAACGTAGAACACGTCTCTGTCCTGGCACATTTTCGTGTGCGATACTTCCCTCCGGGTCTTCGGGCCTTGCGAAGCTCTGTGTACTGCGAGCGCTGCTACTCGCAGCTGAGAAGGACCGTGGAGCTAGCGGCGAATTCGGAGAGCTCTTCGCTGCACTGCGCCGCTCGCAAGCGCCTTCGTTCTTCGCCTTCTGCCGTCCGGCGAGAGCTGAACTCCAGCGGTCAGTTGCAGCTCTGCCCAACAGCGTGTTCTCGGTTCTGCGGGCAAGCACGCCCTCTTGCCTTGGCCGCGAGAGCAAAGTCCCGAGCGAGCACTCGACTCAGTGCAATGCACCCGGAAAGACGCTCTCGCTCGCCTTTCAAGGAGCGATTCCTAACAGCAGAAGCAGCAGAGGCACAAACTGCACGACGAGAAGGGACACCGTAGAACACGTCTCTGTCCTGGCACATTTTCGTGTGCGATACTTCCCTCCGGGTCTTCGGGCCTTGCGAAGCTCTGTGTACTGCGAGCGCTGCTACTCGCAGCTGAGAAGGACCGTGGAGCTAGCGGCGAATTCGGAGAGCTCTTCGCTGCACTGCGCCGATCGCAAGCGGCTTCGTTCTTCGCCTTCTGCCGTCCGGCGAGAGCTGAACTCCAGCGGTCAGTTGCAGCTCTGCCCAACAGCGTGTTCTCAGTTCTGGGGGAAGCACGCCCTCTTGCCTTGGCCCCGAGAGCAAAGTCCCGAGCGAGCACTCGACTCAGTGCAATGCACCCGGAAGGACGCTCTCGCTCGCCTTTCAAGGAGCGATTCCTAACAGCAGAAGCAGCAGAGGCACAAACTGCACGACGAGAGGGGACAACGTAGAACACGTCTCTGTCCTGGCACATTTGCGTGTGCGATACTTCCCTCCGGGTCTTCGGGCCTTGCGAAGCTCTGTGTACTGCGAGCGCTGCTACTCGCAGCTGAGAAGGACCGTGGAGCTAGCGGCGAATTCGGAGAGCTCTTCGCTGCACTGCGCCGCTCGCAAGCGGCTTCGTTCTTCGCCTTCTGCCGTCCGGCGAGAGCTGAACTCCAGCGGTCAGTTGCAGCTCTGCCCAACAGCGTGTTCTCGGTTCTGCGGGCAAGCACGCCCTCTTGCCTTGGCCCCGAGAGCAAAGTCCCGAGCGAGCACTCGACTCAGTGCAATGCACCCGGAAGGACGCTCTCGCTCGCCTTTCAGGGAGCGATTCCTAACAGCAGAAGCAGCAGAGGCACAAACTGCACGACGAGAGGGGACAACGTAGAACACGTCTCTGTCCTGGCACATTTGCGTGTGCGATACTTCCCTCCGGCTCTTCGGGCCTTGCGAAGCTCTGTGTACTGCGAGCGCTGCTACTCGCAGCTGAGAAGGACCGTGGAGCTAGCGGCGAATTCGGAGAGCTCTTCGCTGCACTGCGCCGCTCGCAAGCGCCTTCGTTCTTCGCCTTCTGCCGTCCGGCGAGAGCTGAACTCCAGCGGTCAGTTGCAGCTCTGCCCAACAGCGTGTTCTCGGTTCTGCGGGCAAGCACGCCCTCTTGCCTTGGCCGCGAGAGCAAAGTCCCGAGCGAGCACTCGACTCAGTGCAATGCACCCGGAAGGACGCTCTCGCTCGCCTTTCAGGGAGCGATTCCTAACAGCAGAAGCAGCAGAGGCACAAACTGCACGACGAGAGGGGACAACGTAGAACACGTCTCTGTCCTGGCACATTTTCGTGTGCGATACTTCCCTCCGGGTCTTCGGGCCTTGCGAAGCTCTGTGTACTGCGAGCGCTGCTACTCGCAGCTGAGAAGGACCGTGGAGCTAGCGGCGAATTCGGAGAGCTCTTCGCTGCACTGCGCCGCTCGCAAGCGGCTTCGTTCTTCGCCTTCTGCCGTCCGGCGAAGGCTGAACTCCAGCGGTCAGTTGCAGCTCTGCCCAACAGCGTGTTCTCGGTTCTGCGGGCAAGCACGCCCTCTTGCCTTGGCCCCGAGAGCAAAGTCCCGAGCGAGCACTCGACTCAGTGCAATGCACCCGGAAGGACGCTCTCGCTCGCCTTTCAGGGAGCGATTCCTAACAGCAGAAGCAGCAGAGGCACAAACTGCACGACGAGAGGGGACAACGTAGAACACGTCTCTGTCCTGGCACATTTGCGTGTGCGATACTTCCCTCCGGGTCTTCGGGCCTTGCGAAGCTCTGTGTACTGCGAGCGCTGCTACTCGCAGCTGAGAAGGAC